>NW_027673096.1:0-302500 GCF_964194105.1 Spermophilus citellus | reverse complement strand
CCCCGGGCCAGCGCACACGCACGCAGGCCGCCCGCCGGCCCGGGACCGGGAGCGGGCAGAGGGCCACTCGCAGCGGGCGAGGGGGAAAGAGGGACGGGGCCCCTCAACCCCCGGCCGCGCGAACAGAGCCCCACCGCCGCCGCGCGCACACACGCGGCACGCCAGCGTCCCACACGGTGGCCCCACGTGCGCCAGGAGGCCCGGCCGGGCCCAGCGGGAACCCTCCCCCGACTCGAAGGGGGGAGGCGTGGGCCGCGGTAGGCACAGAGAGCAGGCGCTCGGCCCCCACCCGCGGGGGGCCGGCGGACCCCTGCCCTCCCAGACGGCGGGGAGGGGGGACTCTCGCCTACACACACCACCGACGGTAGCGCAACGCACGAGGCAGGGGGCGGCCAACGGGGGAATCCGGTACCCCACACGAGGCACGCCCTTCACAGATCGCTAGAGAAACGTTCCTCACTGAGGGTGGGCCGCACCCAACCCGGCCCCTCTCCCAACCGGCCGCCGAGACAACGAGGGGGGATCTGCGGTATGGGCAAGCACAAGGCTCCTCGAGCGTTCGCGGCCGGGGACACCCAAAGCCCCATCGCCTCAGGGGCCGGACCGGCCCCAGCTCGGCGTCCCGCCACAATCGCTCGCACGCCCGGGCAGCAGCTCCTCTCCCCCACCGGAGGGAGGGAAGAGCGCGCGGGCGCCCGCTCGCCTGACACTCCCCGCGCCACTCGGCGCCGGGGACGACAACGCGACCCGCTCCCCCCAGGAGAGGGAACGGGCAACGCCGCCGAGCTCACCGCCTCGATCCCCCGAACGAAGCAACACCGTTCTCTTCCCTTCAGGCACTCGCCTCAGAAACCCCCGCAGGCGGGGCGAGACCGACGGCGAGGCGGCGGCCGGCCGCGGCAGCGGCGCCGGGACCGGGAACGGCACACACCGGCTCAGCCTCAGGCACCTCAGGAGACGACCCGGAGCGCCCCAGGAGCACCGAAGCAGAGGCGCGCCGTCGCGCCGAGGCAGCACGGCGGCAGCCCTCCCCGACGCGGGGAGGGCCGCGCACACGGCCCTCGGCCGCCCAGAGCGGGCGGCGAGCGGGAAGCACCCGCTACGTCAGAGGACCCCAGGAGCGAGGTCGAGGCCGGGTTCCGCACCCCCGCCCTTCCCCGCACCGCGAAGGGGCGGGGAGGCGAGGCGAGGGGCCCGCGGGCAGGACGAGAAGAGCTGGCCCATTCGCCATGAATGTCCGTCCCTCGCCTGGCGCGGCTTTGGTCCGGCCCGGGAGAGCGCAAAGTCACCACATCGATCAGCAGAGTGGGCGGGAGAGGCCCGGGGAGCAGGGGGAGACCCGGCGAGGACCGCTTCCAAGAGGAGCCTGCTAACGGCCTCGCCGGCCCCACGCCCCAGGGAGGGCGGGCGACGACACGGAACGGGGAACGCCTGACACGCGGCTCGGAGCCATGGAAGCGAGCGTCGTCACAAAGCCCTCGGTGCCCGCAGCGGGGAGCGCACGGGCGGTAAAGGACCACCCGCCACCTTCCCCCGCCGCCCTCCGGCGCCGGGAGACCGGCCGGCCGGAGGTGGCAACCACCGCGAGGGCGCCCCGGGCGCGCCCAAGAGCCGTCGCACGCAGGCCCGAGGCAGACGGCTCAAGAGGGAACGGGTCCGGGCCACCCCATCGGCCCAGAGCCCCGCGCGCACCCGGAGGCCCAAGCCCCCTCCCTCTGGCGGCACACGCCAGAGGACAACGTGTCAGCACCTACCCGATGGCACAAAACGGCCAACTCGGGCCCAAACAACCGCGACCGGGGCGACGGGGAACAGTTCGCTCACCACTGCCGCCCTCCCCGAAGAGGGTCACGGTCGGCGGACCGCGAAATCGAGCCCATCACCGAGATCCAGAGCCCCCAGGGACAACTGGTCGACCCTCGTGGACGAAGGCGTAAACGAGAGGCGGGGACCACCATCCGCCACGAGCGGGATCGGGGGCGGGGGGCGGCCGGGGAACACGCCAAGCCGACCCACCACCGGAGGACGCCGGGCGCAGCCGTCAGGACAAGCCCCGGGCAGCGGCCCCCAAGGAGGGAACGCGGGAAGGCCGGGCCGGCACACCCCTCCGGCCCGCCCGGCGCAGCCCCTCGGCCAAAACCCACGGGAGAGAGGGAGAGGAAGCGGG
Organism: Spermophilus citellus; assembly: GCF_964194105.1. NCBI lineage: Eukaryota > Metazoa > Chordata > Mammalia > Rodentia > Sciuridae > Spermophilus > Spermophilus citellus. Next base: position 300,333 of record NW_027673096.1, on the reverse strand, counting down.
AGAAAAAGAAGACCGAAGTCGCGGCGGCCGACCCAGACCGGGCAAAGCGAAGCAGCCCGTGCCCCCGAAGGAACCGCTCAGACCGCCACCCGAGGCGCCCGCGGCCCGGAGCCGGCAGGGAGAGGAGACAACCGACACACACACTAAGCCTGCCGGTCCAATATCCCGCCGACGGGCCACCCCGGCCCAGCCCAGCGCGACCGAGACAGTTCCGCCGGCGCCGCCCAGCTCCTGGAACTCCGTCTCGGCCACAGCCGCCGAATACCACGCCTTGGCGACTTCCGAGGATAAGACGCTCCCATCAAAGCGGCCACCAGGTGGCGCTCGACAACCGTCAACCGAATCAGGCGGAAGGGACGCGGAACCTCGGTCGGTGTCAGCGGGATCCGCTCCGCAGGGGTCGTAGAAAGTCACCCGGACACGTCCCACCAGCCGGGTCGCCCCGCCAGGGCCCCGCGCGGCGGCGGGCGCGAGACGCAGGCAGATCGGCCCGGCACCCCAAGAGAACCCGGCGGGGGACACGGGCGGCGTGGGACTTCAAAACCGAAACCACCACGGTGAAGCCACCGTTAGGCAGATTGCTAGGCCACAGGTCGGATCCATCCAGAGAATGGAGGAATTGACAGAAACGTGGAAAAACCCGTTGAAATCGGTGGCTTGGGAATTCGATCTGCTGGTCTTTGGGCTTGGGGTTCCCGCCTGTTTCTGTACCAAAAAAAAAAAAAAAAAAAAACGGGAAGACGAACAGCCTCTGAGAAGGTAAACAAACACTTCTCAGAAGTGATATACAATCTATCTACAAAACGGAAAAAAGAGAAAAAACAGAAAGAGTTTGTTTTTCCTGTTTGGTCACAGTTAATAAGATAGAATATAATAAAGTCAGTCAATAAGGATAATGGACCCATTTAAGATTTTTCTAATAAATGCAGAGGCATCTCCGGGAAGTTCCCTTGTAACAATCTTTCCAGACAAGTGTCTTTCACATAATAGTGGATAATTGCAAGAGTGACTTGACTCATTGGGTAATACAGTAAAATTGAAACTGAATTGGTAAAAGGACAAAGCCAATTAAAAGGTCATGGGCCAAGCTTATAGCCTTTGTACATTTCCAGAATTTATTGACCACAAATTTTAACCAACAGCCTCAATACTAGACTGGTTATCAGGTTCCCTATAAACTGGTTATCAGGTTCCCTTTACTTAGCATTCTAAGTGTTCTGTCATTTTTATTCATTTACATGAATCTTACTGCTTTCACTCTTGCCTTCCTCTGTTGTCTGTGGGTTCTATTCTTCAAATTTATGAGACAAAAATTAAGAAACAAATCGGCAGTAGGCTGCTAGTGTCATCCAATAAGAGCTGAAAAGTTACTCAACTTAAAGAAATCCCCGTCTCCATCAAAATCCAGTCTTTAATAAGGTTTTAAGAAATACTTCAAGCAAATGAGCCTATCACTCAGCCTCTCAGAACAAAGATGCCTCCATCACAGAATAAACAGAGTATCAACTATCCTTCCCACAATGCCTTTCACAGTCTGATGGAAATTTGTAACCAGATTTCTGAAGATCCCCAAAGGTAAGGTGGGTGCTCCTGGGGACAAAGGAATCTGGCGTGGGGGGGAGTTTCAGAGCAGAAGCACAGAAGGACCTTGGCCAAATTCATGATGACTTAGTAATCACCACCCCTAAGTTTCCAAAATTCACCTTGTAAAAATACTACTGTTTAAGCAATGTTTGAATACTTGTTTAAACGTTTAAACAATGTTTTCCAGCGGACCTGTCTCTCAGAAGGTGTAGCTCTCGCTCCTCAGGCTCAATGGGTATCAGGGAACATAGAGCGTTAGCATGCCTTTACCCACAGTGGTGCTTGTCCAGAAGGTATGGGCACAGTGACAAAGCTCAACCCCAGTATGGAATAATGAATGGCAAAATGTTACAGAGAACAAAGTTGGCTTGGATTTTACCTTACCTTCTCGATCTTGTCCAGAATGAGCTCTTGGGCATAAGTTCAGCTGCCCTACAGCAGGAGTCTCACCTTGGAGCCCAACACAAATGATGTGTCCATGCTGAACGCCGAATGCTTGCAGCTGCTCAGAAGGCGCCATCACTACCCTCCAGACACCATGCTGATCAGCACTGGCACTGACCCCTGGTGACGCCACAGAACTGTAATGCTGCCCCAGGGCATGCGTGTGCACACCCAGAAGGCCTGCTGGGAGGTGGGTGGGGTAATCCTGGGACCTCTGGGGCAGGGTGTGGTGGCATCTGTTTGGCCAAGAGCAATTGAGGCAGGGAGAAGGCTTTTGTGAAATACCAGCACAGTCCGGATAAAACCTAATTGATCTCAGGGTGCTCAAAAGTTGGATGGTGGCCCAGAAGCCTCCACTATCCTTTTTCCTGTCTCTTTTGATCCCAAGATCTTGGTAAAATAGAGGAAACCCAAAGGAGTGTACAAGATTCGCTTCCCAGGCTTTTTGGCAGGAGCTCACGGTATGAGGAATATTTCATTTTGAAATAGATAATGTAATAATGGAATTGCTTTGTTTCGCTTCCTACCCTACAGATGTTGGAGTTCAAGTACTCCAATATGGCTGAGGCAGGCTACCACTACAATGATACAGGATGACAAGACAAGGAGATTAATCATCAGGTCCCTATTTACCATGACAACTCCCGCCAAAAGACTTATCGCCATGGCAACTCCCGCCTCAGTTTTGTCATTCTAATATAACCAATGAGGATAAGGCAGACAGAATTAAATTTTGGCTTTCTAAAGTAACTAATGAGGGAATAGTGGATGCTCTTCATAACCAATGGGAACAAATGGTAAGTTCTTCAATCAGGTCTGTGTAGGGGAGTGATTTCTTCATACTCAGCATGTAAGACTAATTTTACAGAAATGTGAGCCTTGAGCTTGTCTCTTGCTTGGCCCACTCCACTTTACCCTCACAGAGTGTTACTTTCACTGTCACCTTCAATAACCAAGGACCTGAACCGCAACTTCACAACCCATTTAGCACATGTACTTGACATCTTTTGTCAGAATACACAAAAGTTAAAAAGGGGGGCTGGGAAGAAGCCATGCACAGAACTGAGAAGGGATAATACTAGATGGAACACAACATAGAAAGTGTTAGTGTAAAAAAAGAAAGAAAAAAATTTACCAAAGATTAATTGTAATTCTTTGGGAATGACATTCTTTTCCAATGATGGTACTTTTATGTAGAATTTCAGGTACTACAAGATGCCAGAGGCAGGTAAGAAAAAACTGCCACTTGTGAACTAGGCAGGGAGATGAGTCATCACATTCCTATGGCTCATTGCCATGACAACTCCCACCACTAAAGACTTAGCACCATGGCAACTCCTGCCTCAGGTTTGGCATTCTAAAACAACCAAGGGGTTTAAACTGGAGAGTATTCTAATTCAGTTTTCTGAAGTTACCAATGGGGAAAAATTCGGATGCTATTTTAATCAAGATAACCAATGGGAGCAAATGGACTAAGGTTTTAAATGAGGTCTGTATAGGGAAGTGAATGGTTTACAGCTAAGTATATAAGAAGTTGCTTTCTAGACTTTCTAGATTTGTGGACTTTGAGAATCTCTCTCAGCCCACTCCACTCCACCTCCTTCACCTTCACCTTCACAATAATTCTGTCCTTTGCCTGTTACTTCTGTGTGTCTTGCTCAGGACTTGAACCCCAACAGGTACCCCAATAGTAACCCCAACAATAACAGTACCTGACCACTGCAGTGGTAAAATGCCTTGTGTTGTAACTGTAGGCAATGATGTTAAGGCAAGGACAGAAATTTAAAGGCAAAACGCGTGAGAATTACAAGAGCTAACTAAAGGCTGAACCTTGACCACCATGGCTAAAAACATGAGTGGAATTCATCTGAGGGTGCCCAAATGATTGTTGGGCAGATCCTTGTAGAAACACTTTCTGTATAAAGCTATGGTGGTCTCTGTGCAAACTGTGATTATGGTGCCATATTTTGTAATACACTAACAAATAACTATTGCTCCCTCTCTGTTTATGTTCAGTTATAGCCAGTCTGAAATAGAAATTAGGGGTGAGGTGTATGAGTTCCGGACATGAGGACCACCTGTGCTCATTTCTCAGATACATGGCTAACTTCACAGACTGCAGGTGTAGGAAAGAAAGGCATGTAGTTGAGGCATTTAAAAATACCTTTATTTTTGCTTCATTAAAATTTCCAGTAACAGGCAAATGCACTGTTGCCAGCTCTTGTACTGAGCCTTGCTTTCCATCCCTCACACCTGCTGCTTTCCACCCCTCACACCATACAGAGGCAATTGGGCTTCACACTGGCAACAGATAGGTAGATAGCACACAGGTTCTTTTAACCTCTGGTGTTGCATATTCTGGGAAGGGACATAAGAACATTAACGCTGAGCAAAAATCAGTAGAAAGCCAAAGGAAACTAAGTAGAAAGTAGTAATGACCAGCTGGGTGTGCTATGTCGTCTCCTCAAATCCCTGGCATTTATCTGCTTTCATCACATTTTTCCTTTTCTTTGTTTACCTTCACAGAAACAGGTAAAGTCCTCCCCAGCCCTGCCTGTCTCAGCCCATGGGTGCACCAGCTTCTGGCTTTCACTGTCTCTTTTTTTCCACCAGAGGGCAGTGGTTCTACATTTTTTAGTTTTCTTCCCAAAGTGGTTCTACATTTTCTAGTTTTCTGTCCCCTGTAGTTACTAAATGAGATTAATAATCTCTGGCTTTCTAAAACTTTTTTTAAATTTTATTTTGTGTGTGTGTGTGTGTGTGTGTGTGTGTGTGTGCAAGCTGTGGCCGTCAGTGCTGTTTTGTGGAAAGGTGCTAGAATGCATACTCAACCTATGCTCTCTCTGTTGGCTATTTTGCTCAAATTTTGTATTCTAGGTTCTGCCATCCTAATTAGTGTTCTGTGGAAATTGGATAGCTAAGTCTGCAGCCAGCATGGCATGAAACTGCTTAGCTTGTAAGAGGAGGAGCACCAGGAAAGACATAAAGAGTCAGTGGATTTGTAGAGATGTCATTTATCCACCAGCCTCCTCTTCAGTACTATCTACATCTTAACTTCAGGTCTTTCTCTGGGTGCTCTTTCCCCCCCTCAGCTTAGTGGAGAGATCCCAAAAAGTTTTTTCATCAAGATTTAAGCAGCGAATTTTACAGGTACATTCCTCCTAATTTATTCCTCTCTGTATACAGTTCAAAGGGACTTCCACCCAGTCACTATGACCTCAGACAGACCTTAGGGAGGCAGCAGGGAATACATGCTCATTTGGATTAGAGTAGAAATTTTACTTGCGCTGAAGCTGCTGCACAGAAATGAGAGCAAAATTCTTCCTGCTCCCAACCCCACTTTTGTCAATGTCAAATTCCCCCAGCTGCCTTGCATGGTAGCATGACAAAAGTTGAGAGCCTGAATCCAGACTACTCTGTCCTACCTCTTCTACTAGTGAAAGATTTGGTGAAATTTTGCATAAAAATACTTCTGATGTATATGTTTTCAAATCTTTCTTATTATTTATTTTTCACTTGTGGGGATTAAAAACAGAGGCACATAGCCACTAAGATATACCCCCAACCCCTCCCCCAGCTTTTGAGACTGTTCAACCAAGTTGTCTCAAACTTGAGATCCTCAGCTTTCAATTCACTGGTATTTATCACCATACCTGGCTAGTTTTAAAATATTTATTTTTGATTTTTATGAATTTTCTTTGCAGGAACCCATAATTACCAGTTCTCGCATGTGATATAGAACTACATCACCAGAGGAGTATCCATGTCACTCACTCTAATCCATGACTAATTCATGCTTCCTCCTAGATTCCTAGTTTGAAGAAAGATATTAAAGTTCACTGAATAGGTCTACCACCTTTGGCCTCTGTTACATCTGCTGATATTCACCATTTCTCTACCATTTATAACATGGTTGCTGGTCATTATCTGGGGACTACAAAGAACCTAATGCAAGTCAACGTGCATGGGCACCATGTCAAGTACAGCCACATGTGTCAGGACCTCCTTTCCTCACCAGGACAGCACATCCAGTCTGCCCATCAGTACCATTGTGATCTCCACTAGAGGGCACTCATCTGGTAAGGTATATATGGATGGCAAGAAACTATTGCCTTCTGACACCACCTGCCACAAAATCCATGTGGGATTAGATTCCACCGTCACTGTAACCCATGACAGCAATAAAAAAAGTAGAAATAAAACAAATAAAGACTTTTTAGGCCACAAATGCTATGCAAGTCACAGGACACAGAGACCAAACAAGCCATAAAGGATATTTAGGACAAAAAAAAAATCTGCTTAGTCAATACAGGCTATGTAGTCTGTAGAAAATACTAATGACATATTGTCTTAGCAAGTCATAGACACTATGTAGTTATAGGGGCTATTATGATCACTCAGGCTACTCAGGTCATAGAATACATGTAGGTCATAGAAGTGATGTAATTTTAGAGGCTACTGGTGCCATGATGAGAAGAAAGTTCTGAAGGGCTACAGAGGTATTTTAGAACAGTCATGTATTAAAGAATCTTTTCTCAACATAGTCATTGTGGCCACAGAAGCTATTCAGATAGTAGAGACTCCACAGATCATAGAGAAATGCAGGTCACGAAGTTTACTCAGGTTTTAGGGTTGATCATGACACAGAAACTGCTGAGGACACAGAAACTACAGAGAGCATAGAGGCTTCTCAGATGATAGGAGCTACCAAGGTAATTTAGAATTATAAGGACAAGGAGATTAGGCAGGTAATGTCGAATACTCCAATTATAAACTCTATGCAGTTTAAAAAGGCTGCACAGCTTTTAGAGAATATACAGATTATATAAATTACACAGCTGATAGAGGCTATGGATGTAATACTGCCTAAAAGAGGTTATAAAAGAGGTTACCAAGGCCCACATCATTCTAAATGGAGAAAAATTGAAAGTATTCTCTCTAGAAACTGGAACAAGAAAGGGATGTGCTCTTTAACCACTTCTATTCAACAATAGTCCTTGAAATTCTAGCCAGAGCAATTAGAGAGAAGAAAGAAATTAAAAGAATATGAATGGGAAGAGAAGAGTTAAAACTCTCCTTATTTGCCAATGACATGATTTTATATTTAGAGTACCCAAAGAACTCTACAAGTAGACTTCTAGAAATCATAAATGAATTCAGCAAAATAGTAGGATGTAAAATCAACACATATAATCAGTTGTATTTCTATACATCATTAATGAATCAATTGAAAGAGAAATTAGAAAAACTAATCCTTTTACAATCACCTAAAATAAAATAAAATATTTAGGAAATGATCCAAAAAAAGGTGAAAGACCTTGATAATGAAAACTACAGATACTACTACCCCCCCAAATGAGAAAGACCTTAGAAGATAGAAAGATTTCTCATGTTCTTAGATAGCCAGAATTAATATTGTCAAAATGGGCATACTAATAAAGGTGCTGTACAGATTTAATGCAATTTGTATAATGTTCCAATTATGTTCTTCATAGAAATAGAAAAAGCAACCCTAAAATGTATTTGGACAACAATGATGCCCAGAATAGCCAAAGAAATCTTCAGTGAGGAAAGTGAAGCAAGAGTCACCAGTACCAAACTTTAAATTACACTACTAATCTATAGTGAAAAAAAACCCCAAGATATTGGCAACAAAAAAAACCCCATGAAGACCAAAGGTACAAAATAGAAGACATAGAGACAAACCCACATAAGTACAGCTATCTCATACTAGCCACCATAAATATATATTGGAGAAAACAAATGGTGCTAGAAAAGTGGGAAATACATATGTAGTAAAATAAAATTTAACACTTATATCTCATCTTACACTAAACTCAACTCAAGGTGGATCAAGGATCTAGGTATTTGACCAGAAACACTGCACCCAATAGAAGAAAATGTAGGACCAAATTTGCATCATGTCAGCTTAGAAAATTAATCCCCATGAAGATTCCTAGAGCACACAATATAAAATAAAGAATCAATAAATTGGTTAGTATAAAACTTAAAGGCTTTTTCACTGCAAAAAAAAAAAACAATCAAGAACACGAAGAGAGAGCCTAAAGAATGGGAGAAATATGGGGCTGGAATTGTGGCTTAGCAGTCGAGTGCTTGCCTCATTCATATGAGGCACTGGGTTTGATCCTCAACATCATATAAAAATAAACAAATAAACCAATAAAGGTATAAACAAGAGAGATAATACATTTAAACAAAAAAAAATAATGGGAGAAATGTTTGCCACATTTACTTCAGATAGAACATGAATCTCCAGGATATAATAAAACTCAAAAATTTAACACTTAAAAAATCAAAATCAAATCAATAAATGTCACATTTTTACATAATGCCATATTAGTGTCTGTTGTATTCTGCTACCTTTCCTATCCCCTACTATCCCCCCTCCCCTCCCCTCCCCTCCCATCTTCCCTCTCTACCTCCCCTGCTGTTGTTCAATTCTCTCCCTTTTTTTCCCCTCCCCCTTGCCCCTCATAGCCTCTTATAATTTTATGTATCCTTGAAGGTCTCCTACCATTTCCATATGCTTTCCCTTCTCTCTCCGTTTCTCTCCCCCCATTCGTCTTTGTTTACTGTAGTCTTTTCCACATGCTCTTCCTTCCTGTTCTGTTCTTAGTTGTTCTCTTTATATCAAAGCAGACATTTGGCATTTGTTTTTTAGGGCTTGGCTAGCTTCACTTAGCATAATCTGCTCTAATGCCATCCATTTCCCTGCAAATTCTATGATTTTGTCATTTCTTAGTGCTGCATAATACTCCATTGTGTATAGATGCCACATAAAATTTGTATCTTACCTCAGGTGATCTATTAGCTTTTGAGTTCTTCTTTACCACTGTATAACCTTTGAGGAAAGACAAACAAATTAACACCATGTTTTTGCATAACTAATGATTCCTTAAACACTGAGGAATATTTGGCTTGTGTTAAAATAACTATTCCCTCTGGAATTAAAACTACAATTTTTTTGCACTATTTTCACAGAAGTTTTTGTTATAGAAGTAGTTTAGTATATTTTAGAGAAAGCGTATTTTATCTTCTCATCAGAAATATTTTATGTTATATTTTTTGCTACTCCTACCTCCCAAACTCAAATGATGATGTTCACAATTGAAAACTTCCTTCACCAAAATATTTTCACAGTTCATTTTAATACACTCACTGAATGATTATTTGCTTTATTTTTGAGCATTCATGTAAATTAAGCACATGCTTAGGGATCTAATGCTTTTGAAAAAGAAGAATATAGTTACTAGATGAAAATAAAAGATATTTCTTTACCCAGGTCCAAGACATCTGTATCCAGGCATTGGTAGCAGAATGACAGCTTGGAAACAAGTAGAGATTTCCTGAAGGAGATTCAAAGGCCTGGGTGCCTACATTGGGGCCATGAGAAGTCTAGGGCCTGATTGAATACCCTGCCAGAGTTCCCACAGCTAAGGAATCTTCTGGCATTATCCAAAGAGTGGGAAAGTATCTGAGAAGAATTTCAAGTGTTCTTAACCTTAGTTTTGGAGGAAATTTACTTTACTTTCTTGGAACTGAACATGGCAGCTGCAGAACTCCACCAACCTGCTGCCGACCAACACAAGCAGGCTCAGAAGGAACCCTTTCAGAGTGACACCATTTCCATGGGCATCAAATAAGCCATATATGGAATCCAGGCATGCATACATAGACCTGTGTGCAAATGGCCAACAACCAATCTCAAGATACACACCACCTCCAAGGGAGAACGTGGTCAGGAGGGCGCTGCACCGTGACTTCTGCCACATGCTTCTCTACAGCCAGATGACAGGTGCACAGGTGCACATGCAGCTTCCTTATATAGCTCAGTGTCTGGCGTATTTCATTCTAATTTGTACTAAAAACACTGCCACTTTCTGTATTTCAATTCTGTAACCTGTTTATTCAATTTTTCTCCTGTTCTTAGAGGTTTTTTCACTATTATGGTTGGGTTCTCCAGGCCTTTTTCTAACCAGGATATAGAACTCTGATCACAGTTTCCCCCTAACTTCATTGTATCATTCCCAGAAAAATTTAACATGATGATTATAGAATTAACCTATTTCTACTCTCCATCACCAAACATGACATTGGCTATTGTTACAATGCAGTGACAGGACACAGAATTTTTGGATTTGACAGGTGGGGAGTGTGATGGACACATATGTGTGATGGGAATTGTTTTTTTTTCCTTACATCCTATACAAGGCAACTTTCCATAAATTTTCATAAGAATGATTGTGTATAAACTGAGGAGTGGAATAGTTGGGTAAAATGGTGGTTCCATTCCAAGTTTTCTGAGGAATCTTCATACTGCTTTCCAAAGTGGTTGCACCAATTTGCAGTGCCACCAGCAATCTATGAGTGTGCCTTTCCCCCACATCCTCACCAACATTTATTGTTGCCTATATTCTTGATGATTGACATTCTGACAGGAGTGAGATAAAATCTTAGTTTTGATTTGCATTTCTCTAATTGCTAGAGATTTTGAACACTTTTTCATATATTTGTTGATCAATTGTATTTCTTCTCTGAAGTGTCTGTTCAGTTTCTTAGCCCATTTATTGACTGGGTTATTTGGTTTTTTTTGGTGTTAAGGTTTTTGAGTTCTTTATATGTCCTAGGTATTAATGCTTTATCAGCAGAGCATGTGGTAAAGATTTTCTTCCAATCTTTAGGCTCTCTCTTCACTTCATTAATTGTTTCCTTTGCTGAGAAACTTCTTCATTTGAATCCATCCCATTTATTGATGCTTGATTTTACTTCTTGTGCTTTTGGAGTCTTGTTATGAGTCAGATCCTAGGCTGACATGGTGAAGATTTGGGCCTATGTTTTTTTTCTATTAGTCTCAGGGTCTCTGTTTTAGTGCCTAAGCCTTTGATCCACTTTGAGTTGATTTTTATGAAGGGTGAGAGATAGAGGTTTAATTTCAATTTGCTTCATATGGATTTCCAGTTTTGCCAGCACCTTTTGTTGAATAGGCTATCTTTTCTCCAGTGAATGTTTTTGGCACCCTTGTCCATTATGACATAACTGTATTGATGTGGGTTTGTCTCTGTGTTCTTTATTCTGTACCATTGGTCTACAAGTCTATTTTGGTGCCAATACCATGCTGTTTTGGTTACTATATCTCTCTAGTATAGTTTAAGGTCTGGTATTGTGATGCCTCCTGCTTCACTTTTCTTGCTAAGGGTTGCTTTAGCTATTCTGGGTCTCTTATTTTTTCAAATATATTTCATAATTGTTTTTTCTCTTTCTATGAAGAATGTCATCGGGATTTTAATAGGAATTGCATTAAGTCTATGTAACACTTTTGGTATTATGGCCATTTTGACAATATTAATTCTCCCTATCCAGGAGCATGGGACATGTTTCCATCTTCTGAGGTTTTCTTCAATTTCTTTCTTTAGTGTTCTGTAGTTTTCATTGTAGAGGTCTTTCACCTCTTTTGTTAGATTGATTCCCAGGTTGTTGTTTTTTTTTTTTTTGAGGCTATTGTGAATGGAGTAGTTTTCATAATTTCTCTTTCAGTGGATTCATTGCTGGTGTGTAGGAATGTGTGTGATTTATGGGTGTTGATTTTATATCCTGCTACTTTGCTAACTTTCTTTATTAGTTCTAGAAGTTTCTGGTGGAATTTTTTGGATATTTTAGATATAGAATCATGTCATTAGGAAATAGTGTTAGTTTGATTTCTTCTTTACCTATTTGTATGTGTTTAATTCCTTTCTTTTGTATAATTGCTAGAGTTTCAAGGATGATGTTGAATAGAAGTGGTAAAAGAGGACATGCTTGTCTTGTTCCAGTCTTTAGCAGGAATGCTTTCAATTTTTTTCCATTTAGAATGATGCTGGCCTTGGGTTGAGCATATATAGCTTTTCCAATATTGAGGTATGTTTCTACTATCCCTAGTTTTTTGTAGAGTTTTGAACATAAAGGTGTGCTGTATTTTGTCAAACGCTTTTTCTGCATCTATTGAGATGATAATATGATTCTTTTTTAAAAATCTATTAATATGATGAATTAAGTTTATTGATTTTGGTATGTAGAACAAACCCTGCATCCCTGGGATGAATCCCACTTGATCATGGTGCACTATCTGTTTAATATGTTTTTGTATGTGATTTGCCTGAATTTTATGAAGAATTTTCGCATCTATGTTCATCAGTGATATTGGTCTGAAGATTTCTTTCCTTTATTTATACCCAAAGGACTTAAAATCAGCATACTACATTAATCCAGCACATCAATGTTTACAGCAGTGCAACTCACAACAGCTAAACTATGGAACCAAACTAGGTATCCTTCAATAAATGAATGGATAAGGAAAATGTGGTTTATATATTCAATGAAATATTACTCAGCTTTAAAGAAAAATGAAATTATGGTATTTACCAGTAAAAGGGTGAAGTTGGAGAATATCATGCTAAGCAAAATAAATCAATCCCCTCAAAAATGCCAAACATTTTCTCTAATATGTGGAAATAAATTCACAATAAGGTGGGAGGCACTAGAGAAGAATAGTGTTACCTTAGATTAAGTGGAGGTAAGTGAAGGGAGGGTAAGATAGGGGGATGTGGGGATAGGAAGGATAGTAAAATGAAACAGATATCATTATTGTATGTATATATGTGATTACATGACCAATATGATTCTGAAACATGTACACTCATAAAAGTAAGAAATTATAAATGCATTCTACTGTCATGCATAACTAATTAAAACAAATAAAAATTTAAAAATGAATGATTGGCCTGGTATGTATATTACATATTCTCATATTTTAATATATAAAGACAATCAAATGACTTTTCCTCATTCAATCTTTTAAAAGAGTATGCTCTATTATATTTTCTCATTTTAAACCACCCTTCCATTCTTGGAGCCTCACATTTGCACATTATTTTTTAAAATACCAGTGTCTTATCTCTGATGTTGTAATGATGACACTCTTCTGTGTTCAACGTGGGTGGGATTGGGCAGTTTTCTCACATGTACCCTGCTCTGTAGGTTACAGGGTTAACTGACATCAGGAAAGAAAAAGGAGAGCCTCATCCTTCCTGATGTGAAGGAAGAGTCTTGGATTTATCAAGAAGATATGACAGAATTCCCCAAGGAAACAACAGTTTTCAGATGGAGGTACAGGGTCTTTTTTGATTAGTTTTTAAATTTTTTTCCATCTTAGGATTTTCTTTAGATCTTTAGAAATGAAATCCTAAAACAGCATAGTTTTACAGTCCCCACAGTTACAGCATCATAGTTCTACACATTCCTCTTGCAGCAGATAAAATTATTCTTTTGGAGACTGGAGACATATTTCACCATGAGTGTTTTACCTGTGGAAACTGTTTGGGTTTTTTTTTCTACATTCAAACTTTTCTTCCAAGTAAAATAAAATCATCCCCCCCCCAGTCTTTCCTCTTGTTATTACCTGTTGGGGTTCAAGTGTGCAGAGTTTAGCTCCCTCAGGCCTGACATGTTGCAAGAGCTGTGGCTGTGATTTAGGTCAGCTGAGGCAAACCTCAGTTAGGAGGAGAAAAAGTTCTCTTCCCCTTATCACAAGTCACAAGTTCTGCATGGTTTGGCCAAGAGGAAGAAGCTTCCTGCATACTTGTTCTGGGAACAGTACATTCTAAAGAAACAAATGCATCCTCAGAGGATTAGATAATGTTTACAAAGAACTTTGGGAGGGTACTTATCATATGAACAGGAACAATCTGAATTTAGCTCTGTGTACCCGCTGAGGCACGATATTTGGGCAATGTGGGTAAAGTGTTAATTGCTTGCTTTGTTAGAAGAAGAATATAAAAGGAACTTGCAAATAAACCTCAGCATGCAGTCGCAACTGCTGCCTTTGCTCTGCATCCCCTGTGTCCCCGTTATTTTGTGACCCTTACCCAGGGACCCAAACGCACTAGACCACTAGACGTTCACAATTACCCAAATGAAAGATAGCAGAGTGGAGAAAATTGACCATCTCTTGTCTAAACTATGGCAATTTCTACGTGGCTGGCAGTTCCTTTTCAGCCAGTCAGAACATAACAGTGACAAGATACCCTTCTTACCAAGAAAGCAAAACCAAAAGAGAGATCTGGGGGAGAGAAGGACAAAGCAAAAGGAATTTCTCAGCAGCAGAATCTTAAGAGACCACCATAACAATCCTTGTACTTCTTTCTCAATGTTCACAGGCTATTGCTACAAGGTGGACAGTAGAAGTCAACTAAGATTGTTGGTTAGAACAGCTTAAGGCAAAGAAGTAAAGAAATCCAATATTTCAGTTATAATATCAGGGTCAGAGTCAGTCTGCAGAAAATTCAGAACAATGACTTTCTGTTCCATAACAGAAAAAAAATATTGTTAAAAATGACTTTTAACTTTTTTTTTAAACTTGCCTTTCATAGATTTACAATTTATTCAGCATAGCATTTATTAACAGTAGTTATGATGGCATTGTCCATTTTTCTAGACATTCCCAGTCAATATTCACTAAAAATCCTCGTTGGATTGTTTCAAGTATTCTAAGAAATGATAATAAGGCCCAAGCCTCATGTAACTGGAGCTGGGTGTCCTTTCTCTGTGTGTATTTCAAATTGTGAGGCTCTTCAAGCCTGGACTGATAGCAGAGGTGCTCATAACTGCATTAAGACAACAGCCTCTCCTCATCCCCAGTTTGTCTTAGCTCAGATTTGAGAATGTGGCTTTTATCTGCCCACGCTGTGCGATCACTCCATAACTTACCTACTTAGGTAAATGTGGAATATAGCAGGCTGCAACCGGTTTGCTGCAGTGTCTGAGACCAGGACCTCTCAGGTTCCACTGAGTGTGATTTTTCCCTCTAGTCCTTCCCAAGGAAACAGGAGAATGATGGGTAGGAGCAGGGCCTTGCAGGCAAACAGGTCAGAGAAACTGCTTCATTTCATTTACTTCTTCATACTTATTTCATTTGCTTCAACAATGTTCAGCAAGTCAATCCCTAAACTTCTGACTTTTTATCATAAACATGTCCCCACCATAGGAAGGTTCTAAGGATCAATCAAGATGCCATTTACAAAGGGCTTGTCATGATACCTGGCATGTTGAATGGTTCCTAGGTAATATTTTAAAGGCCTTAAGGAGTTATCTAAAACAATGTCCTTTCCAAATTCCTGAAATAATATATTTCAACAGCACCCAGGCTTAACAGGAATTCTTTTCATATTTTCCTTAAAGTAATGTGGTCATCATCTGGATCATGGCAATCATGTAGGACCAGGATTTCTTAAGCCATGTGCTATAGAAGTTTATGTTTCCCCAAAACTCATATTCTGAGATCCTAAAACAAAGGTGGTGGTATTAGGAGGTAGGGACTACCAGAGATGCTTAGATAATGAGGGAAAATTTCTCAGGACAGAATTAGGGTCTTATTTTACGTAGGTTTTGGATTGCTATGACCAAAAAATACCCAGCAAAACAATTTAAAGGCCAGGTGCGGTGGTGCTTGCCTGTAATCCCAGCAGCTCCAGAGGCTGAGGCAGGAGGATTGCCGAGTTCAAAGCCAGCCTCAGCAAAAGCAAAGCACTAAGCAACTCAGTAAGACTCTGTCTCTAAATAAAATATATAATAAGGCTGGGGATGTGGCTCAGTGGTCAAGTGTCCCTGAGTTCAACCCCCCCCCCCAAAAAAAAAGAAAATACTTAGAGTGACATTTTATTTGGTTTAATGGTTTCAGAGGTCTTAGTCCATAGATGGTTGACTCCATAGCTCTGGGCCCAAAGTGAGCAGAACATGACAGGAGAAGGTCCCAGAGGAGAGCTGCTTAGTTCATGGCAGAGACAGGAAGCAGAGCAAAAGAGAGAGGAGAAGATGTGCCCTTCCAGAACATTCCCCAGTGACCCTCCTCCTCCTGTCACGCCCTACCTGCCTACAGTTACCACCCAGTCAGTCCACTCAAAGTAGAATGGACTGATTAAGGTACAGTTTTCATAATCTGAACAATTTACCACTGAGTATTTCTGCAGTAATAGGAGATTTGGGGGAATATTTCAGGTCCAAACCATAACATGCTCTTTTCTTGGAGAATCCAGAGAGCTAGTTTGCCTCTTCCATCATGTAAGGACACAGTGAGAGGCCCCATCTGTGGACCAGGAAGAGAGCCTTGACCTGATGCTAAATTCACCAGATGCTAGCAGCTTGATTTCATAGGCTCCCCAGCCCCCAGAATTATGGGAAACACATTTCTGTTGCCACTAAGTCACAGGGTGCATGCGATTTGGCTATAATAGCCCCCAACAGACTAAGGCACTTGCTCCTCCCTTGTTTTTGTGTTTGTGAGAGGTGTAGTCCAAATTCCTTTGCAGAAGATCTCACAGAGATGTCACAGTCCTCCAAGCAGAGAGATGAGGTGGGAGCACTGAGTCATCACCCAGTACTGAGGAGCATGAGCAAGCCTACTCAACACCTGCACAGCAGGAGAGAGCCCCTGGCTCAGGCTGCAAGGTGAGCAGCTCAGGTCCACACCTGCAGCAGTTCACTGGCAGTGAGCACAGCAGTAAAGATTCAATGATGGCATTTTTCATTAGATGCTATTTTTATGCTTTGCCATTAGATTTGGGAACCACTTTTGCATTAACTGGTTCATCAAAATAATTCATCACAGATTTCAAATAAAGTTATAATTAGAAAGGAACATTTAAACTCATAACTGACACTGGAAGGACACTTATGCTACATTATGCTATGTGCAAGGCATCCTTCTAAAACAAGTCACTAATTTCTATAAATGTGTCACATCCTCTAATTCCTACTCCAACCCTCAGAGGCAAGTGTTAGCATTTCATCCTTATTTTACAGATGAGGAGAGCGAGGTCAAAATATTCTTACAAGGTCCTGTATCTCAAGTTTGAGAACACAGTGGGGTGATATTTCTTGTCTAACCACCTCATTTTATCACTTACAATGTTCCTCCTGCCCCAAGGCCCATTGCGATTCTGTTTTCTCTTACAAACCTTGACCCAAGAACAACATGGAAGAGCACACCACATGCACCCTTGGGGGGACACTGGACGTGGTAGCTCACCTACCTTTGAATCTCTCTCTCTCACCCTCTGTGTAACTATCTCCTCACATGATATTTTCCTCCATCAGGACAGGAAATCTGTTCTCCTTGCTGTTCATACTCTTTGGGCAGAGCACACAGGGTTCTGAATCTACTAGATGTCCCATGTCTGTTAAATAAAAAGATCTCCACCCAAAGACTAAGACCACACTGCACTGTTAATTTATCTGCTTCCATGTTTCACAAAGCCCTGGGGGACTGAATTTTGTAATCTTACTACAGGTTCTCCAGCAAGCACCCTCTGGTCTGTGCTCCAAGGCCTGCAGGAATGGAGAGCTCATTCTGGGGGAGGCACCATGCTGGTAGGAGTGCCATGCAGGTCAGTCCATCTTGAGACCATATTAGGCAATCTAGTATGGTCTTTGTGCCATTGCATTAATAATATCATATTAGACTTTGCACTGCTGGGCCCAGTTCTGCTCTCTGGTGTTGACTGACCCAGCCTTGTCTATCAGTACAAAGAAACATACCTGACAGTTGGTTTCCTTCTTCATTTTCTCATGAGGGAACTAAGGCCCAAAGGATTTAAAACATTTGCCTAAGGTTACTCAGGTGAATACAGAGGCAAAGGCAGTTTCACATGTGAACTTGGCCCTCTTGATTGGAAGCTACTGGAAGATCTAATCCACGTCTCCAGTTCATTTGCCTTCCTTACTGCCACAGTCCGGGGGGGTGACGAGCAACTTGTGTAGACTGATACAGCAGGAGTGGGAGCCGTTTATTGTAGGACAGGAGTGGTATATATACATTCCACACATCTTATCTAATTAAAATAAACTCGATACAGCAGTCAACCAATAAGGAATCTCCACACTTAATGGCTCGCTGGCGTTACTTCACAAACCACTCCCTCTGGAAAATGCCATGCGCCATCCTGACTTATTTACAGACCTTAACACCTTACCACTTCCTTAACACTAGTCCTTGGAGATTTAAAATGAGTGTTTCTTCAGTGGATAGGTGCATGAATTAATCATTCTGGGACCACTACCTAAGGACTCCAAGTTGTGTTATAGCCAAGTCTCTCTCCAGCTATAATAAGCCATGTAATATACCCTTTACTCTGTCTGACTGCAAATTCCCGTCTGGATGTGGTCTCAGAGCCCTACTATTCACTCTACACCCAGGACAGAACTTTCTATATTTGATTATATCATCCCTCTAATAAAAACCCTTATCAGAGTTTCTTCTGTTCTGGATGTTCCTGAGAACATCCAGATACATTCCTTGTAGTTTGTGAACTACTTAAAGTCTTAAGCAAATTCTCTGTGTTTTCATAAATACCATGTTTTTTTTTTTGCCAAAAGAGGAATAGCTCAGCAGACTTTGAGAGTTGTACCTGGTCTCAACTGTGGGCTCACAGTCCTTGAGAAGCTCTAAACACCTCAAGTGTGCCAAGGCAGCAGTGAGCCCCCACTTCCTCTCTTCCCGCCCTCCAGACTGAAACACTGAACCACTTGTACTTCTTTGTACTCACATAGGTTGCTTGTAACTCTGACCCTTTGCTAGTCAGAATTCCCCACTTGACTTGGGTTGGGAGCATTTTGCATGATTTTGTTGGTATCTGGCAAATCTTATCACTTCAAGCCATCATGGTAATAAAACAAAAGTTCTACTTCATGAATTGCAAAAGTAGAACTACATACTGTAAAATAAATAAATATAGAAATTAAAACTCCCCTAGAATTTCACACCGGGGGTTGGGGGAACCTTTAACAATATGCCCTTTCTGATTTTTTTCATGTCTTTGTATAGATCTGTAATTAGACAAATTATACTCATTTTACAAAAATGGGGTTTCACTTAGCCATCCTATTATGCAATTGAATTTGCTAAGATCATGCTGTTGTCATCTTCATAGGTTTGTACATAGAAATTTGTATCTAAAATGATCCTTTATGTGATCCATTTAATGGTTAGTTACATTGTTACTTTTTGTTCCTCTCAAATATAGCTCCTGTCATCAGTCTTGGTCATATAATTTTATATACTTATCTGAGTATTTCTAAATAATTTTCCTAGAAGTAGATAGCACATGCACAATTGAAAGTTTATTAATACTGGAAAGTCACTCATCCAATGTTCATATCTATGTATATGCCCAACAATGTACTCTGCTTCTTATAATTAGTCATGTGTGCTGTTTCTCCCTCCCACTTGAGTCCAATCATCTCCAAGCAAGCACTGTGCCTACTCTATCTTAGAAATTCCCTACTGCTTGCAGATGTTACACAAAATAGACATTGTAAGAATAAGTGATTAAACAAATAAGCAAAAGAATAAATGTGCGTGTTAAAGAAGTCAGTAGCCCACATACTAACTGTATTGGGCAGGTAATATTTGCATTTCAGAGGAGCCTAGATCTGCCATTAATGTTTATCAAGTCAAAGAATGAGTCTGGGGGATGGTCCCTTGTGCTAATGTTACCATAAATAGCTCTCTCTTGTTCTTTTGGGGACTCGATTTCCTATCTCACTATGAGGAAATTGATATGATTCTTCAGATCACCTAGTTGTATTTTTTTTGTGACCTGATGCAGGCCAGAGTTTCTTTACATTTTTCCAGTCTCCAATCCAAATATTCCAACAGTGAAATAAAATTCCAGGGCAATGTTGGGCCCAACATCAAAGACTTCTCTATACATTTCAAAAAATGGAAAATTATTATAGAGAAAAGGCCATAAACAGTGAACATTCTCACATATGTTGAATAAGATTGTCTTACTTAGACATCACACAAATAATTAATGCCCTAAGTCTCCAAACAAGCATAGCTAGTGGTTTTCCTCCCCACTGCACACACTAATTACCTTGGTTGATTCTAGACTTCACCTAAAGGGGCTGTGTCCTTTCTGACTTTCAGGGTGGACACACAGGGCCTATGGGGCCTCCATCCATGCCTCCTTCATTCTGCCCAGAAGATGAGCTCGAGCACCTAACCAAAAAGATGCTGTATGACATGGAAAATCCACCTGCGGATGAATACTTTGGTGAGTGGGGTTTAGCGCTGACTTCTAAAGTAAATGTCCTATTCCACTTTTCTTACTTAATAGTGTCATCGTCTCTGCTGATTAAGTATTTGAGTCTGGATGCATGAGAATTGATGTGCACGCACACATCACTGAGTAATTGTGAGGATTGTGTTAGATACTATCATAAATGGGAAACTACTTAATTTGAACTATAATTGCCTTGGTTCTCAGTTTCTTGAGACGTACTTTATTTCTTTATTGAAGCCAGTGCTAGGAATCTAACTCAGGGTCTTGTGCATGCTAGACAAGCACTCTACCATTGAGCTACATCCATAGCCCATAAATATGATTTTAAGATTTAACTTTTGACCATTTGTTAGCTATCCATTAGGGAAAACAAATCAGATTTCTGTGTACATTCAAGTTTCTCACTGTTCTAAGAGTCATGTATAGAATATGGAACTGAGTGTGATCTCAACTCCATACTCTCAAATCTTTTCCTTGTCCAAATTTAGGTGACGATGTTCCCTTTGTATTTTTAATTTCCTCCTTCCTTAAAACTGCAAATAACTAAGAATAGTTAATTCTTCCAGTCCATTAGTAGAATACAAAATTATGAATTATATGCCAATTACAAGGTACCATGAACACATAATTTGTCAGAGTGGTTGTAATGGTTCAAAAGCATTAAGACAAACACGCAGATAATTACTAGTCTAGTTAAGAAGTGGTAATAGCCATAAGAAGGCCAAGGTCAGATGTTACAAATTTTAAAAGCTCAATCAGGAACATCAGGAATGTTTTATAAAAGAATTGGTGGCACTTGAACCTGGACCTTTCAAACCAATGTCTCTCAAATTTTCTATGGTAAAGACTATTTTCATTCTCATCTATTGAGACCAATGTTTTTGCAGCATATAATTGAAATTAATTACTAGGAAAATAAATTAAAAATATAAAATACCAAAAAATACAGTGTGAAAACCAAATTGTATTAAATTTGAGAGATTAAAAAAATTACACAAGCTGTTATAGGAGGTTTTAGACACTCATTCTCTGTTTCTTCACTTGTCTCACCCCAGGATGACAAACATTTCTTAGTCAAACACCCATCTGAGGACCACTTTTTGAGTAGTTGCTTTAAGGACATGTGGAGAAAGACCATTTAGGGTGCAATTTGAGTAAAGGCTCAAAGGTGGGAAAATTGCACAGGGCTTTTGCTTCTTCAAATATTTCCTATTTTCCTGTCTTCCCCCTTGCTTCCTATTTGGGAATATGTAATGAAAGGTAAACTAAGGGCACTGACCCAAAGCCACATAGTGAATGGAGTGGGAGGAACTGGGATGTGAAAAACATGGCCTTTATATGTATGCAGGTGGCAGTGTAGCTTAGCCAAAGAGCACATGAGTGGGAATACAGAAGTCTGCTTCTAGTCCCTCTGTGCCCATGGCTGGCTAAGCACTATGAGCCTTCCCCTCATCTGCTGGAACCCCATTTCCCACCTTGGTAAGTCAAACATGTACAGCAAATATTCTCTAGCTTTTCTTTCAAAACTAGTAAACTCACTAGAGAATCAGTTATGAATCCAAAGAAGCATAGCAATAAAGATGAACATTAGTTGATGGAGATTGGCACAAATGCATGGATAAGAGTAAAGCACAACAAAAAGCCAAAGGAGGTCTCTAGTTATATGAAAATATACTAAAAGTCTATCATGCTCTTGTCATTAGAGTGGGAGGAAGGTATATAAACTTTTAAAAAAGCAAAGCATGTTAAAAATGAAAAATAAGGTCTCTGGATTTGAATAGATTAAGAATAAAAAACTGACTTCCACGTGTATATGCTTCAAATATCATAGCAACAAAATAAATAGCAATGAAGAAAATGGAACATGGACAGTGACTGTATTAATGAAGACTTGTTGAACATTCTGGGTAACAGATAAAAATTACTACCTCTGTGTTCAGGAACTGTCATAGCTCTACTATGTACTAGCTTAGAAAACTTGAGCAAATTATTTACTCTCTAAACATTTATTTTTGTTTTATCTATAATATGGAAATAATATCTATCTTATACTGTTATTGTGAGTAATGAATGAAATATTTATAGAAAGCACTTAGCCAAGTTCTTGGCATGTAGAATATGCTCAGTAGTCAAAGTTCTCCTATGCTCTTGAGGCTTGCAGTTTATTTAAGAAAATAAGATATGCCCATTAAAAACCCATCAGCAATACTTGATTTAAATTTAAGTTCTTAGCAACAGTAGAACATGTGTCAATAACTGGTAAATAATCATTGCGAAATGGAGATTACTAATCATGAGGGAAATTTTTTAAAAAAGAAAGATGGCTAACTTTTATTGAGTGTTTATGATATAGCAGCACTATTTTATGTACTTCACAGAAATTAACTTTATTTCATCCTTACAGAAAAACAACCCTGGGAAGTAGATGCTGTTATCATTTCCAGATTAGAAAATTAAGGTGCAGGAATATTAAGTATTTTGCAGCTAACAGCTGAAGCACGACTCTATTAGATTCCAGGCTCAAGGCCTGCATCTTTAAAATAGACAGTATAGGAGAAGGGGAGAGTTAGCCAAGCTGCACATTTTAAAAAGAGTTTATGAAGCCAGATGCCATGGCACATGTGACTCAGGAAGCTGAGGCATGAGGATCACAAGTTCAGAGCCTGCCTCAGCAATTTATGGAGGCCCTAGCAGCTTAGTGATACCCTGTCTCAAAATAAAAAGTAAAAAAGGGGTGGAGATGTGGCTCAGTGGTTAAGCACCCATGGGTTCAGTCCCCAGTACCAAAAGAGAAAAAGGTTTATGAGGAGCCTAGCTTCAGATAGATGGAAAGAAAATAAGGGATAGATACTCTCTTCTAAGAACACAAAATAAACAAAATATAATTTGAGTCAGGTTTGATGAAGGAGAATGTACTTTTGTGGAAAACATCCAAAGACATACACCCTCCTGGGTAATGCTGGGAGCAGACATCAGTCTTAACCTTTAAAATGTGCTTAGACAATTCACAATGGCCAAACTATGGAGCCAGCCTAGGTGTCCATCAACAGATGAATGGATAAAGGAAAGGTGGTATATATACACAATAGAATTTCTCTCAGCCATGAAGAAAAATGAAATTATGTCATTTGCAGGAAAATGAGTAGAACCTAGAGATCATCATGTTAAGTGAAGTAAGTCAGACTCAGTAGACCAAGGGTAATATGTTTTCTCTCACATTTAGAAACTAAAGAGAAAAAAAAGGAAAAGAAAGGCAGGTGTTGATCTCATAAAAACCAAAGGGAGATCAGTAGCTGAAAGGGACCAAGAGGTGGGAGGTGGGAAGGAAAGGGGAAGTATTGAGAGTGATATTGGCCAAATTATATTGTTCTATTGTACACATGTATGAACAACAACAAATTCCATCATTATGAACAAGTGTAGTGCACCACCAACAAAAAAAAAGTGGAAAAAATTTTTAAAATAAAATAAAAAGTACTTAGAGCCTAATAGGATCTGTGCAGAGTTGTGGTGTTTTATTATAACACAAGACAGAAAATGACAGTTGATTCAATTAAAATGCAGCCAATGTTGTTGGAGGATTCAGAAAAAGAAGAGAAAACATCCAGAAGCAGGAGTGGAAAGGTATTTATGAAGTTGTTAGCCTCTGAGTCTAACAACTCAGTCTTTAAAATCAAGCTAGTCTTTAGAATTAAGCTAGAAAGTAGGAGGATCGGAGAGAAGTAAACTCATTTTTGATGAGAGGAATTTTGAATACCAAGGAAGAAAACCACTGGAGTGAAATGCCCATGTGGGAAGTAGCAAATTTTGAGGGAAACCATTGGTGAAATAGATCAGGACCGATCTATAAAAGGCTTTCAAACCCTGGCTGAAGGCTAAGGACTTTATAGTCTGTAACAAGTCGTTGCATATTGCTGAGATGCATAGCAGGGGGTCTGTCCCATCCATAGTGGTTAAGACCATGGACTCCCAGCCAGAGTGCCTGAGTGGAATACCCACTGTACTTTTACTGACAACTTAAAGTCTGGAGGCAAAGGACATTTTAGCAGAATTATTTACTGTTCCACTCTTTAAATGCTTCCCATGAAATGTCTCTGTGCCTACCACTTTGCTAGGCCATAGTGCAACACACATGCAGAAGCTGTTCCCTCAGGGGGCTCACAGGCTCCTGGGACAGGTGGGAAAGACTAACAAAGATGGGACTTCAGTGTGGATGTCAGCTCTGTGTTGAGAGTGACTTAGGGTGCCACATAGGGTTGGAAGAGATGTTCTCTATGTCTGATACATCTGTCTGAAGACAAGAGAAAGAAGATTACTTAGCATTGTGTTTGGGTCAGGAGGACTTGACCCAACAAACATGGATAAACTCCTCCTTTGCTCTCTATCTGAATTTCACATTAGGCCTATTTTGGGCTGAAAATAGCATTGCCAACCAAATACCACCCTTTAAAAAAAAAGCTTCTCCCTCACAATACCATCCCAACCCCAACCAAGTCCCATTGCCTATTTTTTTTTAATCCATCATTTTTATTTAATACTGGAGTTTTCATTGAAACAGGAGCTGATTTGTTGAAGCTTGTTGTGTGCTTTCAGGTCAAAGATCTCTAGTAGACTATTATATAGTAGCTAGATCTATCTCTATCTACACTACCTGCTTCAGGGAGTCAGTGGAAATTACTTATAAGTGGTGTCAGTAGAGTAGGCTCCCTCTGGTCATGTCCCTTACTTTCTGTGGCACCAGTTTTTCCCCCCGTAAGTGGCATGATTCATAAATATATTGCTGTATTTTTCCTTAGGGAGCCTCTTATTACTTGTAATCATTTTTACTTGTATTTAAAGAATATTATAATTATGGTATGATTAATAGAATTGGGAGGGGTTTCAAAAAAATCACCTCACAGATGATTTAAGTACATAAGAGAAAAGTACCTTTACAGTGAAGAGGGCTACTGGAAACTATCTAAATCCAAGTGATGAAAGTTAGCATCACCCGTATAGGGCAGAATGCCATGTGCCATACACATCACCTGTGTAGTTATCTTGCTGAAGTATGAAACTGCCATCCAGCCATTAGGACATGTTAAAAAATCAGACAATGGGACATTGTTTAAGAAAACTGTCATGAGTTCTTCAAAGTTGTCTGTATGGGCTGGGGCTGTAGCTCAGCAGTGGAGTGCTTGCCTAGCATGTATGAGGCACTGGGTTTGATCCTCAGTACCACATAGAATAAATACAATAAAGCTACTATCATGTCCATCTACAATGAAAAAATAAATAAAGTTGTCAATGTAGACAAAGACTGTTCTAGATAAAAAGAGACCAAAGAAACATGCCGCTGAAATGCAAGCATGAGTCTTGATGGATTCTGTATGAACAACAACAACAAAAACCTATAAAGGATTTGGGGCAAAGTTAGAGGATTTTTAATATGAACTGTATTTTGGAAAACACATCAATTTTTATTTCTTGAGTGCGTAATGAAAAGTGTATTGCAGTTATGTAAGAAAATATCCTTGTTTTTAGGAGTTTTGTGTTATAGTATAGGGTAGAGTGCCAGTCATTATGTCTACAACCAACTTTGAAATAGAGATAGAGAGGGATATGTAGAGAGAGGTAGAGATAAATGTGAAGAAAGTAGACTCACCTCAAGTTAAAACCCAAGATGCTGTAAGCATGGACTTACAAGGACACTCCTCTTCCCCCAAAATGTATTGAAACCTGTCACATATTAATTATCTTAAGAATTAATCCTTGTGTGGATAGAGTGACCTTCCTACAATCTTCTAAACTTGCTTTCTTAATGACTACAGTGAGTCTTTAAAATCCCCTTTTCCATATATCTATTTCCTTACCAGACACATGTGTTCCTGTTCTTGGTGAGATGAGAATCATGGCAGGGTGATGACACTGGCTGGTATTTACCTAAAACTCCACAGTTTAAAAGAAGTGGGTCACATTAGATTGGGTAAAGAGAAGTGATGGGAGGGGAGGGGAGGGGAGGGGAGGGGAGGGGAGGGGAAGGGGTAAAGGAAGGACAGCAGAATAAAATAGATATTATTATTGCTGTGTTTATATAAGTGACTACATGACCAATGTGATTCTGCAACCTGTATACTCAGAAAAATGAGAAATCATATCCCATCTGATTCAAATGTATGATATGTCAAGGTCATTGTACTGTCATATGTAACTAATTAAAACAAATAAAAAAATTAAAAAGCCCAGTCCCAGCTGCTGCATGACTAACAGATCTAGCAATTTTGTCTTCATTTTGCTGATGAGAAAACAGAGATTCAGAGAGGTTCAAAGAATTGTTCAAGGTTAGGTAGCTGATGACTTCAGGATTTGAACTTACTTATGATTTCTTTTTTCATTCTGATTCTTTATCATTATAGGAAGGCTGAAGCTGTCAGCTCAAACCATCAACAGTTGACTCTTTGGATATCATATCCTCCTTTTCCTTCTTCAAGGGAGAGTCAAAAGGACCACTTATACCCTAGGCTATGTTTTATATTCTGGACTTCAATGGCTCCGATGATTATTTCACCTGTCTTTAACATCCTGAATTAACTGAGAACACACTTAACAAGCTTTTTGCCATAGCTCTGATATGTACCTTAGGGAGATAGCACCCACAAAGCTACCTCATCAACCTTGTTAGCTCACTGTAGTTGACTGGGGAAAGGCAATTTGCTGAGGATCATAAGTCATCCTTTTTTGTCAAATCAGTGCTTATTAAAATATCACAAGCAAGAACCCTCAAGTGCATCTCAGCAGGGTCTATATTTAAGTGATTTCTTTTGAAAAAGTGCTAGTTTTAGTATTTCCATGTCATTCCCTGTACATCTTCATTATAAATTGGGAACATTATCTACTACATCATTAGGTAAATGCGACAGAGGGTGAACCATGGTAGAGCAATAGGTTGAGCCCTGTCTTCCAAGGAAAGATAAAGTCTCTATGTTGCTCACATTTACTGTCTACTCAGATATCTGTTTTGGTTTTCTAGATTTCTTTACATTGACAAGGGTGTCACTAAGGGGGGCTCTAAACTCTGCCCTATGGTGGGCAGGGAGGAAACACAGAAGGAAGTTGGAGGTAGGGGAAAACTCTTCTCTAATTGTGTGAACCAGGCACTGGACCTTTAGTCCAGCTGATTTGTAGCAAGGCCACAGGACTTGGTTCAAGTGCTTACATCTTGGTTCAATCTGTTTTCTTGGAAAACTAGAAAACTATGTTTATACTTGAAGAGATTCTCAGTTCTAGTGATAGATGCTTAGAATGAACGAGTGGTAATGAACTATAACTTATTATAATTTAGGGCAAGTTTAGAATTTAAAAGAGGAGAGGGAGAATTTTTTAATTAGCTATTAAAATGAATGGGTATCACTGCTAGAAAGGGGGAAGCCTACATTGATAGTTGCCAGTTCTGAAGTTTATCTTTTCCAGGCAGTTTTGAGGGGAAAATATAAAGAAAGCTGTGATCGTCTCTCACTAACCTTGAGACATCTCTTTAAAATTACCCGAGTTGGGCTGGGGATGTGGCTCAAGCGGTAGCGCGCTCGCCTGGCATGCATGCGGCCCGGGTTCGATCCTCAGCACCACATACCAACAAAGATGTTGTGTCCGCCGAGAACTAAAAATAAATATTCAAAATTCTCTCTCTCTCTCTCTCTCTCTCTCTCTCTCTCTCTCTCTCTCTCTCTCCTCTCTCACTCTCTCTTTAAAAAAAAATAAAATAAAATTACCCGAGTTTTCCCTGTTGACACAGAGCTTCTAACTTCTGTGCTTTCATTCATCTTTAAGGAGAAGCATGTTTGTATGTAAAAGCTACCATATGAATATGCCCGTGACCATGGCATGATTTTCATTAGCAGTATTCTGGCTGAGACTAAACTAGGTTTGTGTAACCCAAAGCTGAAAACAACACTGTTGGAATACAGTGTCTCTGGAAGTGGATGTTATAATAATCTGAGGATGGACTGAAAATATCTGACAGCATATTTTTAAGCATGAAGCCATAATTATCTTGGCATTGTTTATATGGTGTTGTCTTGTTCCTTCTTGTAAAAAAAAATGAAGTGTGTGAGTCTTAAAATTGTTTAGTGAGCTATTTGAAGAATCACTATGCTTTCAGAGCAGCACTAGGTAAATTCTCTTCACAGAACTTGGCATTTATCTAAGAGAATTATTTATCTCTGAGCATTGTTAGTGGGGAATATTGAGATTTTTTTTTTTGCATAAAGCCAGGAGATTGTTCTAGTAGAGCTAGGTTTTACTCTTCCAGAGGGCAGCTGGATGGAAGAAGAAGACAGGAGGCATCAGGGACATTGACACATGCAAAAGGCTCAAGAGGAGAAAGGAGTGAATAGGAATGTGCTATCATTACTTTAATGGAAATCCCATCTCACCATACTTGGTGCAAGTTATTTTCTTAATGGAACTGAAAATGGAAGCTCAAAGGACATTCATGAATAGAAACAGACGTTCCATAACAAAAGGGACAATAGTACATTTCCTCCCTATACTAGTTGGACTAGTTGACAAGTGTGCATGTCTAGAACACTTTGACAAAGATACTGAAATGAGGAGCTATCGTTTGAGGTACAGTTGAAGATATTTAAAAAAAGGAGGAAGCTTCAAGCCCTGCTTGATTATTATTGGAAGACTGCCATAGGTAAAAGGAATTTGACTTAATATTTGTGGTTCCAAAATTAGCAACGTAGGCATGGGAGAGGGAGTTGGCAAATTTCCATTCAGAATAGTGAAAGGACTTTTTTTTTTAATAGACAAAACAAAGTCCTTGGAAAAATCTGGGCCAAAACCCAATAACCCTTTCTTGGTGAAGATAGTGAAAGGTACTGAAACAACCCATGGATGATAAGATTATATTTCACAGCTACTGTGTAACTCTGATATTCTGTGACTTAGGCATCTAAGTGGTTTAGGAGTCAGCCTCTGTATCTAATTTTTAGTCCTATTCCCCATACCCCAGTTGTCATTGTTAGAGCTAACATATGATGCTTTCAAAGTTCTTTTATGTTTTTCATGTCATTTGAGCTAGATGGCAGCCCTTCAAAACAAGCAGACAGTATATTTATCCCCATTTGGCATATGAAGAGACCCAAGGTCTGAGTGATTAAGAGGCTCTCTACTCCCCAGGAACCCCCACTTCCCCAACATGTCATAGAGCCAGTAAGTAGCAGAATTGTACTGCAGCCCAGGCCTACTGACTTCAAATTCTGTTCTCTCTCCATCATGTTGCCAGATTGATCATAGACCTTAAGATAGATCAGTTAACATACTCTGTATTTTAGTGTTTTATTTTGTACAAGGAACAATGTGATTGCTTTGAAAAGTGCTTGGAGGGTCTTAACTGAGAGGTGCTAAGTAATTTGTACTTCATTGTTTTTATTGTTATGTGACAAGAAAATCATTTCCAACGTGTTTCTGTCAATTACAAACTGGGAAATGACTCCAGGTGGGGAGCTGTCTTCAGTACAGATTGAATCTGAGGCCTTAAGAATCGTGTTTTCACAGATAAATGACCTGATTAATTAAAACCCCCAAAGCCACAATGGAAGAAAAATTAGAAAATGAGTGGTTTAAAGAAAAGGTTGTATTGATTTTGGGGGGAAAAAAGTAGGTTTCCTGGTTTTGTTTCTCTCCAGCTTTTTAAGGTATCTGTCGGTCATAGGAATAGAATGTTTTGTAGTTAATGAGATATATTAGGTATATTTCCTTTTGCGGTGGTCACTTCTGGTAAAATGTTTGCTTAGAGTAGTATATGTTTACAGCACTAAATAAATAGTAATCCTTACCATTTTATGTACTCCATCCTAGCACACGTAAATTTTTAATTAATTTGGCTAGTATGTTTTTAAGCATTGACGGGATCCTAGAATTTAGTAGTAAAGAAGAATTTAAAAGTTTTCTCAGATAACTTTTTATTTTCCAGAAAATTAAAGCCCAAATGAGTCATTCAAGTCATATACCTGTGGGAGTATTTTGAAAACTATAGCTATAATTTTCTTTCTGAATAAAGAATAGAAATTAGTCTGATGGTAGAAAGAGGATGAGAGGGCTGTTTACAAAGGTGAAGAAGTAGGCTGGGTCTGTTATTTTTGTAGATTCAGACCTGAATACAGTTTATTCAAACTTGGGTAAGAACACATTGCCCTTAAAAGTAATAAAAGAATATCAATAACTTGTTAGTGCCTATGTATATCTATTTCCCCAAACTCCATAATTTTCAAATACAAATAAAACAAAGAGATTCCAATATCATTTTTCTCAGTCTCCATCAAGTGTATATACTTTAAATACTTACCATCTTCTCTACTAGAATGAAAGCCTGAAGAAGAGAAGCAATTATTTTAGTTCTATGTAATATACCAATCCCTGTTCCTTGAACAACACCTGGCCACACAGGATATTTCATAGGGCTAATGGATTCATGAACTACTACATGAAAATCGTGAGCAGACATTCCCATTCCTTGTGACAGGATGTGGTATATACTAAAATGCAGAGAGGAAGTACTTCATTTATTTAACAGGAATTTATGTATCACTTTATAGATCATAAACTGTTAGAGCTGGTGAGGACCTTAGAGACTAGGAAAAACCCCTGAGAAGATGAAAATAAGTTTTAAAGGATCACAAGTTACTAGTTAGTGACAGACTCATGAATTTAACCCTGGGACTCTCTCTCTCTCTCTCTCTCTCTCTCTCGATAGGGATTGAACCCAGAGCTTTGTACATGCTAGGCAATCTTCCTCCTAGTTTTTAATCACTTAAGGGAGCATTGGAGAATCTATATACAGCAGAATAGAATATGATTGCTACATTCATTGAACTTAAGTTAAAATTAGATTAACACCCTTGGATAGATCTCTTTTTGCATGTGTCTTCAAAAAAATTTAGGGATTGATTTGGTATATGGAATGGTTACATGATTGAGACTTTATTTTTTAAGTACTAGATCACATTTTTCCCTACTCTGAATTTGGTTTGTAAATCTTGATTCCCAAGACAGTCTCTTAATGCTGCAGTTTTCTCCCATTCTAATAGAATGGGGTCAAATGAACAGGGTATCACACTAAAAGAAACACTTTCTCCCCATGTTTATGTGAGTTGTCCATAGCAACCGGTCCTGAAAGGTCACACACTTGAATCTGACCCCTTCTAGGCCATGAACCACCACCCACAACTCCCACATATGGTGTTTTATGCAGTCTTGATACAAACAGTAGCTATCCACTCATCCAGTTACATTTGATCACCATATCTTAATCAGAAGAATGGAAAGTTGAAATGAGGGCTGGGGTTATGGCTCAGTGGTAGAGTGCTCACCTCTCATATGAAAGTCACTGGGTTCGATCCTTAGCACCACATCAAAGTAAAATAAAAGTATTGTGTCCATCTACAACTAAAACAATCAGAAAAGAGTTTTTTGAGTTTTTTTTTAAGAAAACAAAAGAAGAAATGAGACTCCTAGTGCATAATTGAACATTCATTGATTGTTAACTGTGGAAACAAATTTGAAATTCGGGGAGAGAAAGCACTGGTGGTGCATGCATTGTATATGGTAAAAAGGTTTCAGTTAGTGTGTTGTGTAGGATTATGTACTGAAATGTGGACAGAGCTGAGACCTGAGCCTACAAGTGCTAATTATGCATTTTCTGATCTTAACGCACTTAACCGAGAACTTAACTCTTTTCCCCTCCAAACCACCCTTCCTTCCCACAACCTGCACTTTCCCCTCCAAACCACCCTTCCTTCCCACAACCTGCACTTTCTCTAAAGCACACAGATGATTATCTCCTTCCAGACTTTGAAGTGACATTAGAATTGTCAGAGGCATAATTAATTGACTGTCAGCAAAGCCATTGTTTGAACATCTGTGGAGTTCTGCTTGGTAGGCATCTGTTGTACTTTTAATTGAGCAGATTCATTCATCTACAAATATTTACTGAGTGCCTACTATACACCAATCATTGTAGTGTGTACTTTGGGAGATGATGGACATGAAGTAGCGCAGTGGCCAAGGAGCGAAGCCATTTTTTAAGTCCTTTAGTGCCAAGGGCTTTGATGCGGAACAAATTTCACAATTGGTGCTAGAAAAATTCATTCCTTTCCATCCAGGTTTAGGAGATTCTGCTACAGCACTGGCTGACCTGTGCAGTGAGAAATGCTAAAGGGTTCCCATCTGAATCCTACAACATAAAGACAGAGTAGTTGCACACTGCCTATAGTTCTGTTCCCAAAAAGATAGTTCAATGCTTTGAAAGAAAAACAAGCAAACCAGTAGCCAAAGCCCCTAAAACAGGAATTCCCAGAAGCTGCTCCCAGTTAATGATTGTATCCCGATTCTCCCCCTGATCCTGATTCTGATGTTTGTCATGCTGCATTAAATTTCAGATTCACTGCAGTACTGCATGGCTCTGTTCTCAGTCCTCATTTGATTCTCTGTCATCCTTCATTTTGTATGAGTTCTGGACCTGACCCCACTCCTACATGGCAATAAACATCATTTGTTAAAATTCAGTAAGAGATTACAGCAACACTGTCCAGGGGTAACTTGCTGAAGAAGAAGATGCCTTGGGCATGAGTGATGGAAATGAGCTTTTAACCGCTATTGAGTTTCCCTTACTCTCCTGTCCAGCCTTATAATCATGACAAAGTTAGAGGCACCTAGAAGTCATTTAGCTTGAGTGCTCCCCATTCTTCAGTCCTCAAAGGCACTTTCATAATTCTTACAATGTATAAAAACTACCCATAATATTATTTGCTAGATATTTTTTAAATCAATTAATTTTTAAATCTACTTTAGTCTTCATACATGTCAATAATATACATAATTTGGTTTTGTGACTTAAATAGTAATTGCTTTATTCCCTGAAAGATATTGGATTACATACTTTTTAAATTTAAAGTGTTCATTCATGAACCAGCTAAAGTTTAACATATTGAGAAATGTGTGTATCATTTAGCAAGACAGAATGATGGGAACCCATGGTAGGAATGAGGTCCCCAATATTACCTGTTGAGAATGTTGTACAAAATAGATATTTTTTGGATACATGGAGTCTTCAGATCATCATTCTAGGCAGTGAGATAGTACAAAGATCCTGTGTCGGCCTTCAGAGGCCCTCAGGGCCTCACAGGTCCCACTGATTCACTATGACATCTTAGGGCAACTCCTTTTTCCTGGGTCTTATCTGTCATATTAGGAGATTAAACTATATAATCTTTTATTATCCTTTTGCCCCTAAATTTTTTTTGCCTCAGTGTTTTGTCCTCTATATATACTATAATGTATATGGATTGGAAAAACAGCTCCTCCATGTAAAATTACAATACTACTTGCTTCAGAGTCTCAAAGAAGAATTGGCAGAAAAAAAAAGAATTATATTTCCTGGACCTTTTTATGTTCTGCTTGGTACTGTTCCCTGCTTCCTGAGGTTTATGAGGAAGTTCACTGCATTAAAAGCAGCTTTGAGTGCCAGTTAATAAAAATAAAATAGGACTGTAGAACATGATAAAGAATTCCGGGCTCTAGTGTTGGATGTATAGCAATACTCTATCTAAGGATTTCCTGGGTCAATAATGTTGTTCACTAATGGTACTTGGCATAGGTACGTGATATTAATATTGGTACCCATTAATGTGGCAATGGTATTTAATGTAGATGTTACAACCCTATCATAAAAATGAATAATTCATCTGTTGGTAGATGGCATAGTGAAATGAGCACTGGACTTGGAATCAAGAAACCCAAGTGTATATCCTTGTGTCTTCTCTCTGTGACATTGGTGACATTTGATCTTTGTGGTATTCTTGGAACTTTTTTTTTTGACATATTATTGAAAACCATTCTTTTAGCAGTCTTCAGATTAGGATTCTTTTGCCAGAAAAACTAACTTATCCAAAGAGAGGTTAAGAGATAAATCCAGGGCTGGGGATGTAGCTCAGTGGAAGAGCACTTGGTCAGCAAATGTGAACACCTGACTTTGATCCCTAGTATATGAGGGAGAGAGAGAGAAATATATGTGTAAATCTTTTCTAAATTATATACAGAAGACCAAAACTGTATGAGATGTTAGTATTTCCTCCCCAGGCAACATCTGGTTTGATTTATGCCATATATGATTAGTATATAATAAACATTTCTCTGAATCCTTAATGATTGTGTTTGTCTCTATTTGAATTAACACTTTGTGTGTTCTTATGATGTTCTTTTGTTATTGCAATATCATTAGAGAATATAAAAAGTGTTTTTCAGTCATTGTGTGTGAGAAAGCAGCACACCAAGATATGCCACAATGTTCTCATTTGCTGAGCAAAGTACTCTTGCTTTTTAATGTGGAATGCAAAAGAACTAATTGAAAAAAGACAAAATGAATTTTGACTCAGATTGTACTGGATGAATCATAACCTACTTTCTCATCAGAGATCTAAAGAAAAAATTAAAGAAAATAAGCCACCACAAAGCTTTACTGTCAGCGTCAGCATAATCAATACGGAGTGTTTTTCAATAGAACAAAGAGCCCATTTCTACTAAGCTGAGAATTGTAGGTAGTACAAAAACCTAGTTAATTTTTTGTTTGTGAATAGTCATCCAAAATTGTCTTTTTTCTGCCTTGGTTAAAACATTCCAATCTTAGAGTTTTGGGCCCATCAGTCATCATTGCCCCAATCATTCAGAAACCTACCTTGATCTCCATTGAACAATTAAAGGCCAGTCAGAAATTAACCTCTCTATTGAACATTTTCTCTCAGTGTTAGTTTGCCAGGTGATACGGATCAGCGGAACAGCAAACCAACAGAAACCTGGGGTCAGGGTGGAATTGCTGCTTTCTTGAACCTCAACGACCTGGGGGTACTGATGTGATTAATGAAAACAAAGTGAAGACTTTGCCCTTCTGTATTCTAGGACCAGATATGTGATCTATTTGGCTTGTGAATGTGGCTTTACAAAAATATTTTGAACTAATAAAATGACACTATAACCTACCCTTTGGAGAACAATTTCCAAGACACTGTAAACTGCCCTTTAAAGAAGAGTTTCAATTTTTTCTCACTCCTATCACTATTTTATTTTAAAAAAAAAATATTTTTTAGTTATAAATGGACACAAAACCTTTATTTTATTTATTTTTTATGTGGTTTTGAGAGTTGAGCCCAATGCCTCACACATGCCAGGCAAGCACTCTACCACTGAGCCACAACCCCAGCCCTCCCTGTTGTATTTTATCCAGAGCTGTTAAGGCCTTTATTACTCTCATACATGTTTCCGTGTCTATCTTTTACACTGTAAGATCACTGGGAAAAAAAATTAAAAAGACCACTTCTTTCTTCCCTTGCATTTTCCTGCCTCTCTAACATTCAAAATGAGGAACTAAGATTTGTGGATTTTAAAACTTCCCTTAATGCCATTCCATCAAGATCTTTATTTTACAATAAATTTCTCCATTATGATTTTATGTTAAAAACTGACACTATTCTGTTTAAAATAAGAGTAGCATGTATTGAACATTTACAAAATATCATGAATTTCACTTGCCTTACTCATGAGTCTTGACCATAACCCTATGAAGTAGGTACAAATGAAAAAACTAATGCAAAGAGAAATTAAGTCATTTTCCAAGGGTAGAGCAATTGGAATTACAATTTGAACCCAGAACTGAGCCTGGCCCTTAACCCCTACATACAGAATATCCATAACTATAGTTTATAGAAAGATAACAGAGGCTCAGCAAAAAATTAGATTTATAAGATCTATGCTTATTGCATGACTTTTCTGCCAAATCCTATTCCATTGCTCCCTCTACTTGTCTTTGGGAATTTTTTTTTAAAGGAATGATTTGATTTCTACTGATTGAATGGTCACACCATTAACCAGTCAGCAGATAAAAAATCCAGATATTCCATTGCTGTGTTTATACTATGTTGGATATCTACAGGGCCAGGCTCTTCAAGGCTTTTCTACAAGGGTAATAGTGCCTACCTTGTCCACTTACTCCAATTGCTGAAAGCAATACTCTTTTTGTTAATAGCACTTGACATGTATATTTCCATTCCTGTGTTCCTTCTTGAGCTTGATTGGACCTGGTCATTGTAATTTTAGCAATGTTTTTGCTCAGAAACTCCCTTCTCCCCATAGTTTGTCCCAATCCAGTGATGCCTTCTTTAACACATGGAAATAGTTACTTTTGATTTTTAACAATCTATTATAGTGCTGTCTTCTAATCTGGTGAATCTTAGAAAAATCAGGTCTAGTCTCACTGCCAAGATGGAAATGAAAGAGAGCAAGGAGAAAGGAACTCATCTTGAAAATAAGGTCAGCCCATTGACATCTCATCAGGCAAAAGAGTTCAAGGCAATAGCTAGCAATTGGCTCGCTCAGTCGGAAGTTGATGCTATTTTAGGCCATCAGCAGGAGTGTCAATGTATCTGTGAATTCTGGCATTTTATTTCATTAAGGTGGTTCAGGAAGCCAGACACTGATTAACTGATTCTTCGACTTAGTTCCCACTCCTAATTTTGGATGTGTGGTGTCTTCAGGCAGCTGTTGTGACACCCTACTTCTAAAGAAAACTTTCCTTGTGCCTCTGAAGCAATCCTGGGAACAGTTTATCCCACATCCTACTGTTCTGGATCCTCTAGTGCTCAGCATCTCTGGTAACAGGTGACATGGGGGTGCCTTTGCTTCTGGATCTTCTCTGGCATATCAAGGAAATACAGTTCAAGTGTGTGCATCTAATTGTGATCCAAATTTGGTGCAATGGCCATATTCTCACTGATTACCTAGGCTTAAGATGGACTTTCATTTGGAGATCCCATAAGAAGATACCAGTAGAAGGAATGAGCTCAGCTTTGCATTCGCTTTGGAGATCAAGAGAAACCCTAGACAGGTCACAAGATTTATTTAGGTAAGACTAGAAGAATTCTAGGTTTGGGGTCATTGGTAAGGATTTGGGATCTGGTTTTATGTGTAAATGTTCTTTAAATGAGAAGGGTGAGGATTTATAGATGGGAACTCTCTGGTGTTCTTTATTCCTTCATTCATTTATGTATCCAATAGTTATTGAAGGCCTACTATGTGCCAAGCACTATGTCAGGTTCTTCCATTAAACATTATACCACAAAATAGAGAAGTGATTACAAATTATTCAATTATAGTATGTAAATGTATTATTGGAATTTGCTGATACCATGGAAGGAAAAAAACTTACAATGACTTACTAGGGTTGGAAAAGTAGAGAAGCGTTTTTTCATATAGATGATGTTGGGGCTGAATGTTAATAGAATTTTCTAGGTAAACCATGAACTAGAAATAGAGCACAACTGAAGAATAGGGTATGGGAAGGAGAAAGGAGAATCAAAGGAAGATCATGGCCAGATCAACATCACTTTGTATTTTCTACTATGAGTCTAGGGCCTTTCTGAAGACCCTGAACATCCATGAAGGGTTTAAACAGAAAAAAGGACAAGATACTGACTAAAGATGATTCTGGGTCCCGAAGGGAGAAGGTGTGGAGGGAACAGAGAGGATGTGGGAGACTGGAGATCAAGCTAGGTCTCCTGGGCACTAATCTAAAAGGACCATGGCCTGATGAAAGGCAGTCATGTTGTTTGGAGGGGCTGTAGAGGGGGCACCAGGGAAGAGTGGGAGGGGTGGGTTAAGGCTTATCCTTGGGCTTCTATCTTGGGTGAATAACCATCATTAAGTGAGATGAAAAAAACAGAAGTTCAGTAGTGATGATGCCATCCGTCTAAGATCCGTCCTGTTGGAAAGCAGTTTAGTTTCATTCATCAGTACTTATTGAGCACCTGCTGTGTGCATGTGCTATTCTAGGCATGAGTGCAAACCTCCATTATGGGCCTTTCTCTCATTCTAGAAATGAGAGAAAGATAACATGTAAATAAGAAAATATTGAGTGTCTCAGATAGTGGTGTGTCACAGGGAAAAATTAAGCAGCAAAAGAGGATAGTGAATGATACAGCAGGGGTAGGGAGAAGTAGCCTGGTGAATAGCTGTGATTGTGATGTCCCTCTTGGCAAAACCTGGTCTGCCTGATTTTGTTTCCATTGCATTCTTTTGTTTTATAAATTATTTCTGTTTTAAGAAAGGAAATAAGTAGAGCAACATAAACATTTATAAACACATGGATCTATACACAATAGTTTGTGTTGCCAACATAACACATGCCAGGAAAAAAAAAACAAAAGAAAACAGCAGCTAAAACAGTAAAAATCAAGAGAGAGATGGGGGTGGGGGCTCTCCCACAGACTCCCATCCTTGTCATTTGAAAAGCTAGTTTGAATTAGAAATTCACAGAAGAGGACCTTAGATTTAATCCCAACTCCTTAGTTTTGGACATGAAAACTTCCACCAACAAGGAAATCATATTTTCAGAGATCCCCAGGTCTAGCATTAAGATTTCCTATCAGCTTGTCTAGGGATCCTTTTCTTACGCACCATTCATGAGAAGCCCTAACCTTGAGATCTGGGCCTTGGCTACTTGGAATTGAGTTTCCACTCTGCTCCAGGGAGCAAATTTTACCTCCCTTTGTACAGGTTTACACATTGTGTCGTAGCTATGATTATAGCAGTGTTTCTGGTATGTTACTTACTTACAACAGTGCTTTGCACACAGTGTTCGATAATTGCTCATCACATTGTTGCAGTATCAAGAGTATCAGAACATCATGATGTAAGTTAATTGGACTTTGTAAGGGTATAAACTTGAAACCAATC
This sequence comes from Spermophilus citellus, assembly GCF_964194105.1. Classification (NCBI taxonomy): domain Eukaryota; kingdom Metazoa; phylum Chordata; class Mammalia; order Rodentia; family Sciuridae; genus Spermophilus; species Spermophilus citellus. The sequence continues at coordinate 261,424 of NW_027673096.1, read as the reverse complement.
TCAAATGTTGACCATAGGTTAGGTTAGTTCTTCTGGAACTTCTAGTTAAGGTGTTAAAATATAAACTAATTCTTCTTGGGTCCTTGAGTAACTATAAAAACATATTATAATTTGCTATTCACTTCATTCACAGAAGTTCTTAGACAGTCCAGTCTGGGGTGGAGTTAACTGACATTCTATATCATAAATGGAACCCTAAGCCTTAAGCACTGATTTTCTCATTCATCTTTGTACATGTGGTACAAGTTCACCTGCTGAATGCTGACAGCCTTTTGCTAAATGCTGACTCTGAGCTGAGCCTCAAGTTGAACACTTTGACCGCTGACCATGCTTCATCCTCCCAGCAGGCAGTTATTCTTATCTGGATTTTACAGATGAATTAAGTCTTTGGACAGTTGAGACTTTGTCCAAGGTCACACAGATTTTTAAGAGGCACAACCTCCATCTTTTTAAATCAAGTCTCTGTTTCTCTTTACTGAACAATGAAATATTTGCATTGAGGACACTTCTCTCAAGTAACTACTTTATTTTGCACTCAGTCTCCATCTTAGACTACTATCCTTTCTGTGCCATTGTCTCCACTGATACGTGGAATTATGACATCATAGACTGTTGGGTCTGAAGGGACCCTGAGTTTCTTGGTTCTCAGCATGAAGATTGAATCACCCACGGGAACTTTATCACTAGACAAACCCACACACCCACACACACCTACCTTGTGCATACACTGGGATTCTGAATACTGATACCACTTTAAACCCACCACCACTGAGAAAATACCATCACTCTGAGAAAATTTAGCTGAGTATGGCATATTTCCCTGTTGTGATGGAAAGGAAAAATAGGTTGAGAATTACTCATCAAGTTCCATCTTCTCATGGCACAGATAAGAAAATAAAACCATGGAGTGGCAACAATGTGCACAAGATCACAGCTCCTTTATGACAGATCTTCATGTAGAACTTGTATCTTCTAACTTTTGATGTTAGGCAGTTTTCTTGTTTATTCCACAAACACAGTAGAATGTACTGTGTTTTATTGAATGGTTGTAGAGGAATAGAAGATAAAGGGAAGAGAGTGATTAATTTGCCTGGGATCCCATAGCACATCCTTTGGTCAAGAGAGGACAAGTTCATTATATTTTTCCAGTTTTCACCTATTCATTTTGGTCTAGTTAAGTAGCAACTCATCATTTTCATAATAGTAGTTTTGTGGGTTACATTACTTTTTGTATGTCTGTTTTCAATTTCTATTCCTTTGATAATAGAACAAATAGCAGAGATGGTGAAAACCAGCAAAAGAATTATCTCCTAGATTTTGTGTTCTCTTTCTTCCATAGTAAGTATGTCTAGTAATGACACAGTAGATTGGAGAATTATTTGGTGTGTTTGTTAAGTGAGTATTATGGAGAACCTTTACTCTCTGTCCATCATAAACATACGTGAGGTGAATCAGAGTTGTTTTAATCTTTTCTGGGAAAAAATTAAGGGGCCATAAAGAAATTTGAAGGTCTTTACCCCAAAGAAATTCACAGACTAATAGAGAATTGAGAATTAAAATACACACACACACACACACACACACACACACACTAATTTCTTTCTAAGTTATAAATATAATAAAGGAACTGTGTACATATGACTATAAGAAAGAATGTCTGGGGCCCATTGAGGAAAATGGGTAGATTAAATGTTGATATCTGAGCCAAGTCTTCAAGAAGGAATGCAATTTTCCCCTAGTAAAGAGAGAGATTTTTAAAAAAAAGATGTTGCATTTAGAACAATCAATATTTGCAAATGACGGAGGGTAAGAAATCTTGGTGTGTCCAGCACAGTAAAACACTGTTGCAGACTTCATAACAAATCTTCTGTGAGACCAAAAGTGATGGTGAGTGGAGGGAGAAGTGATGGGGGTTATGCATGGAGATAGAATCTGAGACCCAGCGATGCACAATTTTATGTGATAGAAATTTTATGCACAATTTTGTGTCATAGATAGGGTCTTTGGGATGTTTTCTTATTCAAAATGGAAAATTCTTGACTGCTGTTAAATAATTTCTATTGTAGTGGGCAAAGATATATTAGTGGCTTATAAAAAACAAGAGGTAATTACTTCTGTTGCCATTTAACTCTTCTAATAGCCTGAATAATTTTATAAAGTCACTTCACTGAGTATAAACCTGGCTAGAAATTTCATGATAGTAGATGTAGAGGGATTTGTGGGGTGAGAAAGATGGTATTGCTATCTTTTTCTCATGGTTCAAAACAGGAAATGTGTAGGTATGCAGAAATTCAAATCAAGTCAACTGTGTTTTTGGTGTGTTGTGTATGCATTTAGATTTTTGCATATCAGCAATTCTATGGGAATACTACTATGCGAAGAATCCACCAGATTCAACTGAAGGAGAACCATCAGATTTAAAAGTGCAGATATATGTGCATATAGATTTAAAGATTACTTTTCACTTGCAAAATATAAGCAGATTCTCAGAAAATCTTTGGGTGCACGTGCATACACCTGTTGTTTCTGCTGCTTGCACCTTCAAGCAGAAAATGATTGAAGGTCCTGATGCCTACTTAAGAATTCATATGTGGGGCTGGGGATGTGGCTCAAGCGGTAGCGCGCTCGCCTGGCATGCGTGCGGCCCGGGTTCGATCCTCAGCACCACATACCAACAAAGATGTTGTGTCTGCCGAGAAGTAAAAAATAAATATTAAAAATTCTCTCTCTCTCTCTCTCTCTCTCTCTCTCTCTCTCTCTCTCTCTCTCCTCTCTCACTCTCTCTTTAAAAAAAAAAAAGAATTCATATGTGTTTAGAGTGGAAAGTACCTTGGAAGTCATCTCATGCTTTTTGTCATTTTTTTCTGATGAAGAAAATGATATCCTGAGACAAACCGGAATTTAAGCCGCAGCCACTATGTGGCAGTGCACAGGCTAACACTGGTTCTTTCCATTAACCTTAAACATCTTGTTTCCTTTTTTGCATTGCTTATTTACCAAGTGTTTGGTAGTTATGAATTGAGTAAATTATCCCAAGATAAAATATCTTAGTATAGTAGTCTCTTCTTATCCACTATGTTGTTTAACACAGTTTCAGTTACTTTCAGTCAACTGTGACTCAGAAGTATTACATGGAAAATTCTAGAAATATGCAATATATAAATATCAAATTACACATTGTTAGTGTGATGAAATCTCACAATGTCATGCCCCCCACTAGGATATGAGTCTCCCCTTTGTCCAGTATACTCACTGCTATGACCACATTGGTACTTGCTGGTTAGTCACTTGGCAGCAGTCTTAATGACCAGATCTACTGTTGCACTAATAAAGTGTTTGAGTTTGGTTAGCCCTATTTTTCTTAATGGTCCCCAAACAGAAAAGTAATGATATTGGAAATTCAGACATGAATAAATGGGAAGTTGTAAAGTGCTTCCTTTAAGTTAAAAGGTAGAAATTCTTGACTTATGGAAATAAAAAAAAATTATGTGCTAACATTGCTAAAAAATCTGTAGTAAGAACAAATCTAATATCGATGAAAAATGAGAATAAATAAAGAACTCATTCTTGATGATTGCTATTCTGACAGGAATGAGATAAATCTTATCCCATCTATGTATGATATATCAAAATGCATAAATACATTCTGCTATCATATATAACTAATTAAAACAAATTTTAAAATTTCAAAAAAGGAATTCATTCTTAAACTGAAAAAAAAATTATGCCACCATGAGTAATAAGTGCTTAGTTTAGATGGAAAAAGCATTATATGATAAGACGTGGTAATATCAGTGAGTTCAGGCATCCACTGGAATTCTTAGAATGTGTTTCCCACAAAAACAGGGATGGGGAGTGCTGTGCTCACTTTTAACTGGGAAACCACCAAAGGAGAATATCCGGAAATTAGTAAGGAACCATGGTTGAATTTATCATCTGTAACCTTAGTTTAAATCATCTTTCAAATGGGGACAGAACAGGTTGTGTGGGCAAAAAAGGAATACCTTAGGCCTCCTCTCACCTTCTTGATGCTCAAATTGGTTTAATATGATTTGCATCATGGAATTTTATCACTGTAAAGGATTGTATCCATATTGGTTTATAATATTTCTATTAGTTTCCTATTGCCGCTATACCAGATGACCACAAACCTGGGACTTAAAGCTACACACATTTGTTATCTTGCTGTGTTGTAAATCGAAGTCCATCATCCATCTTCTTGGGCTAAAAGCAAGATGTCAGCAATTGCATCCCTTTCTACAGGTTCTAGGATGGGATCCTCCTTGCCTTTTTTAATTTTATTTATTTTTTTGAGAGAGAGAGAGAATTTTTTAATATTTATTTTTTAGTTTTCGGCGGACACAACGTCTTTGTTTGTATGTGGTGCTGAGGATAGAACCCCCGCCGCACACATGCCAGGCGAGCGCGCTACTGCTTGAGCCACATCCCCCGCTCGCCTTTTCTTTTTTATGATGGAGGCTTCCTACATTCCTTGACTTTATTCTCTTTCTTTCTACAGAGCCCCCCAACATAGCATCTCTGATTATTTTTTCATAGTAACAATTTCCTCTGACCAATGCTGGGAAAATTCTCTACTTTTTAAGGAGAATCAAAGTGATTGGATTAGCCTACTTGGGTCATTTCAGATAATCTCCCCATCTCAAGATCTTTAATTATATCTGTCAAGTCTCTGTTGTCATGTACAATAACTTATTCATAGGAATCAAATATTAGGACATGGTCATCTTTTGGATGCCTTCTACAGTGCTGTTCTGGAAAAATTTTCAGTGATCTGTGAGAGATCACAATGGTATACATGTGTGGGAGCCCCAATCATTTTCTTTGTTAAAAGACCAAACTTTTTCTGTGAATTCTGATCTTTGACTAAAGGTAAATTTCAGATTTGACTGCAGTTTTTTTTAAAAAATAATATTTTCTTTTTTAATTGTAGTCAGACACAATACCTTTATTTTCTTTATTTTTATGTGGTGCTAAGGATTCAACCCAGCACCTCACACGTGCTAGGCAAGTACTCTACCGCTGAACCACAACCCCAGTCCCCTTGCCTCTAGGTTTTTAATGTTACTAATACTTCCACTATGCTGGTATTTCACTGTAGGTCATTTTGACTTGACTACCATTGAAGGTTCTAGATTAGCTAGAACAAATTGGCTAATTCCCAAGTAACCTAATCTTTTTGATAGTGCATCAAAGGCCATAAATTATTAGAAGCCCAGCCATAATCTTTCTTGACATTGGTCACTCCCATTCCATACAACCATGCTTCTTCCTTCTTTCCTCTGTTCCTGTATTCTTTTCTCCTTCCCTCTCCTTTTTCCTTTCTTTCCTCCTTTTAATTCACAGAGAATTGCTGGAAGAAAAAAAAAGGAGCAAAGGAAAGAAGATGAGGGGAAAAGTAAATGTGTTAAAGCATATTTGGGTAAAGAAAAGAAATCGGCAGGAAAAAAATGGTCCACCTGCTTCCTCACCCCCTCACGTTAGTCTTATGAAACAGGTTTGTTTTGTGAGACTATTTAAATCAGGAGTCCCAGAATTGAGCAGGAGAAAGCAACATAGAAGACTAAAAGAAATTAAGAAATCTTATGACTGATACTATCTACAGGAAAGGATAGGTTCATCACAGCATAGGATCTTTCTGAATTGGAAAACAAACATGGTCCACAAATGGAAATGTTTATCTCCAACAATGAGAACCAGGTCAGATGCAATTCAAAAATGAATAATTATTTTAAGATCTAACTAAGAAGAATATGAAGGCATGTGTTTTGATAGTCTTAAAGGTTCACTTGCATTTGCAATGCAGAGTCCCCTCTTCTGTGAACTGCTTTGCATTCTGCATTGCTATATTAATGCTCTGGCAATTAGATTGACTAATAGTGGTTATAAAAGAAAATCCTATTAAAGAGAAAAAAAGTAAATTTTTCTTAAGTTTCCTGTTCATATTTTTTTCATCAAATGAAGCTAAAAGAGCCCCCTATAGTGTTGGGGTTTTGATCAAGATGAATAATAGCTGTGAAATGCTCTTTAAACTATAAACTGCTAGAGTTAGAAGAGTCCTTTCTTATCTTCTTCATTCTATTATCTCACCATAGAGGTAATTAATTTTCTCTTACTTGGGCCAGAAAGAAAAGCTGGACCAGCACTACTTTGGTAATGAGTATCAAAGTAAGAGAATCACACAAGGAAGTTCAACAGTTAGAAGATTCTGGAACTGTTTTTTGAGCTTTTCCTGTGGAGGTCATGTCCACAGAGGGCTTGACTTTTGTTTCTGTAGGGAAAATATTTGAACAGTAGTCTAAATTTTCATCAACTCTCATTTATGACTGTATATGGGTACAGACAAAAAGCAGCTTCTTGACTTTCTGTCTTTGGAGTGACTGTATTTGGAATTGAGAATTCTCTGAGGAATTTTGCTTTTCTTCATTGAAACTGTGTACATGCATGTTCATATGTACATACACATGATAGCATGCTTCAGTAAAGACACAAAAGCTTGTGTAAAAATACAATTTACTATTTTATGTTGTCTTACATATCTGTGCTAAAATCCATTTTAAAAATTAAGCTTCTCTTCAGGCATGGTGGCACATGCCTGTAATCCCAGTGGCTTGAGATGAAAAAGGAGAATTGTGAGTTCAAAGCCAGCCTCAGCAACTTAGCCAGGCACTAAGCAACTCGGTGAGACCCTGTCTCTAAATACAATACCAAATAGAGCTGGGGATGTGGCTCAGTGGTTGAGTGTCCCTGAGTTCAATCCCCAGTACTCCCCCACCAAAAATTAAGCGGTTCCTCTTTAACATAATATTCTCTCCACTTACTCAAATTATTTCATAACCTTTAACAATTGTGATTTTTTTCTTCCTTGATAACTTTATTCCAATTTAATTCCACTTTTTCTTGCTATTGTTTAGTGTTTTAATTTGTTTTTATTTCTCACTGGTTACATTTTTCAGCAATTATTAGAGTGCTTTTGCTTTTTTTTTTGAGGAGGGTTACTTATATTGGAATCCATTAGTTTACATTTTGCTGGAATAAAATCATACATTTTTATCAACACTTTCAGCTATTAGGATGTTGTAGGCATATTGCTCACTTATAATTTTAAAAATATCTCTTGTGTCTTTGCATCTCCCTTTTTACTTTAACTTTTTCCCCTTTTTTCTTAAAATTTCTTGTGTGTGTGTGTTTGTGTATAATATATATAAACTTGCAGTTTTATCTCATAATTTTTAATGTCTAACCTTATTAATCTGTATTACCTACTTTGAGTTAGACTACTCATTCATTTTTGCAGGATCTTAATCTGAAGGTTCATTTATTTATTCCATTTTGTTAAAGCATTTTAGTTTGTAAATACTCCTTTGTGAATTTATCTGTATCACAAAGGTTCTGATGCTATTTTTCATTCATTAAAATGTTTAATGATTCATTTGTTCTTCCATCTAAGAATTATCTAGAAACTTATTTCCAAGGCATTTTTGTCTTTCTGTTATTTTTAATTTTTTTAAATCGAATGAATTGGCTTAGGCCTTAAAATTTATTACCTAAATACAAATTCTTGACTAAGCATTATGAAACTTGTCCAGCTCATTGCTGAATTTGGTATTTTGTCAGCTGGGAACACTAAATACCCTCACTTAACTTGATATTTGTAAAGTTCAGAGCAGCATTGGGGTTCCTGTACACTTTGGCAATTGCCCCATGGCTAATTTGGCCAACTTCCAATTCCTCAGGGAGAGACAAAGAGTTGTCTCATTGCCACCTGCTATTAACTAAATGCTTAGGATTCAGTGTCCTAGGGGTGACTGGGAGACATAGGAATGAATTATTGTAGAAGCCTGTGGAAGCTTCTTCCCTGGGGAATTTTGAGAACAGCAAAGAACCATCTGTCTGGGTGGTTTTAAGAGCAGGCCTGCCTAAAGGCAGGTGCATGGATTAGATGACCTGTGAAGATTGTCATCTATCCCAGAGACTTCAATGGAAAGGATACATTTGCTAAGTTTATAAAGAGTCCAGGAGGAACACTGATACGTTTGGGGAGCATATGGTCAAGAGCCTGAGGGTATTGAGCCCTTCTTGAAATTAGAGCCACTCAGTGTCACCCCATGCCCTGAATTCCAGAGCCATTCTCTACATGTGAACCTAGCAGTCAGTTATTTCACCCTTGAAAATTATACATGTGTGGTTCAGTTCGGAATAGTTCAAATCTTTATGGATCATGAATAGAATTATTTTTAAACAGATAGTTTACCTGATTCATCTCCACATGTTAAAACATACTATTAAGTCTGATTCTTCTAGTTATGCCTTATCTGCCTATATCATTGCATCCTGCACTGACCCAATAGCCTTGAGTTTTCCTGTCCTTGTTCCTCAAAGGTTGCTCTGTGTTTATTTCAGGCAATTAATTAGCTTGATTAATCTTTCAGAAGAGCAGTCCTAATTATATCAACATTAGCTCTTTTATAAGTATAAATGACAAAATACTTAAATGAATTAGCCAGATCAAGTCACCTTTATTATGATCCAGTTTTCAGAATGTGAAATGCAATAATACATTTAAAGATATGAAGAAAAGGCACTGCCAAATTTTCCACAACAATATGCCACAGAATTACAAACCAATGGCATGAAGTGATTGTGTGTTTAAACAAGTGTTAAAGTCTCCAGGCAGCAAAAGTAGACATGGGAGTGGCCAGATGACTCATCAAACAATCACAACAAAGGTAAAAGTATTATGAGGGAGGGAAAGTCCACTTGGAAGAGGTAGCTCATATAGGCAGAATGGAGAGAGTGGATTCTCACCTGCAGCCTGCACAGGAGATGGAATTGGGGTCCTTCTGGGTGGAATGGGCTGGCAGCAGAATAAAAGCTAAGAAAGAGAAAATGAAAAAAAAAAAAAACACAGGACACAGAATTTTAAAAACCTGGGGCAGGATGGACTACCCTATCTTAAGGATTGAGCTTCCATGCTGAAAAGAGAGAGCAATGGAGCTCACACTTGCTTTATTTATATGGGAAAACATCAAAGGTTTTCCATGGAATGTTCTTTGCCAAATAAAGTAGGAGGTGGGCTGTCCAGTTTCCAATGGGTATGCCTAATTCCAGAGCTACAAGAACAGTCTTCCTAAAAGAGCAGAGATAGAGGTAACGTGCACTGGACAATCCATTGAATGGGAGGAGCTACAAAATAGTTCCCAATGCCAGATCTAAATCTCCCTGGCTCCATACAAAGTGAAGACCTTCAACTAATTCACGGGTGGTTCCCCCAGTGGATCAATTAAGAGGGGTAAAGAAGACCAGCCACAAACTTCTCCTGAACGTTTAAACTATTTTAAAAATGATGCCTGTGGATCATCAAAAAAGGAATACAGAACAACCAACAATAAAAAAAAAAAACAAAAACATGAGCAATATGCAAAACCCAAGCAGATTAAAGAATGCAGTATTTAAAAACTTAAAACAAGGTGAAATATAAATAATAATGTAATATTGAGAAAAGATTCTCTTTATGCTTTACATTTATAAAGCAATAAGAAAAAAAATCACAAAGATATTGTCAATAAATTTGACAACAAAAATTAACCATATGTGATTATCTGAGACAAAATTAAGAAACCAATAAATGGGAATTATATTTGCAATAAACATGATATGCAAAGGATTAATATTCATATGAACCTTTTCAGACAAAAATGCAAAAAAAGATAAGAAATGTAAGCTATTTCTAAAGAGAGAAATACAAATGCATAATTAAAGTAAATTTTATACTAGTATGAAATGAAAATTAAAACAACTGAGATCTACTTTTTACTTATAAATTAGCACAGATTTAATGAAAGAAACTACTCTCATTTGCAGCTGCTCAAAGTGCAAATTATCCCAGCATTTGTAGAAAACTGTATGGGAATATTTCTTAACATTAAGTGATACCTTTCAAACCAGAGAAATGGATAAATGAATAGATGGATAAATGGATGGATGGATGGATAGATAGATATAGAAGTATTTAAATATAAATTTTCAGGAATAGTAAGACTCTCCCTATCAATAATTATCTTAATTATAAATCAGTTAAATTCTTTACTTCAAAGTAACTGAATGGATAATTGGACCCAACTATATGCTGCTTTTAATAAACCCACTTCACCTCCAAGAACATATATAGACTGAAAGTGAAGGGATATAGTAAGAGACTCCATGAAAATTGAGTCCAAAAGAAAGCAGGAGTAGATATACTTATATCAGATATAATAGACTTTAAATCAAAAGCAGTAAAAAGAAACAAAGAAGGTCATTTTATTACACAGGTCATACTAATAAAGGGGTCAATTCAGCAAAAAGAAAATCTAAATACATATATAAGTATTGGAGGTATGGCTCAGTGGTACAGCACTTGATTAGCATGCATAAGGCCCTGAGTTTGAGTGTATAGTATATATTATCTACACTCAGTATTGGAGTATTTAAATATAAAACGTGAGTATTGATAGACCTAATAGGAAAGACAGATTCCACTACAGTAATTGTAGAGGACTCTAACACTCACTTTCAGCTATGGACAGATCATCCAAATAATAAAATCAACAAAGAAACAGCATAGTTAAACTGTACTGTACACCAAATGGACCTAACAAACATCTGCAGAACATTCCATCCAACAGCTGCAGAATATGCATTCTTCTTAACAGCACATGGAATATTCTCCAGGATGGATCATATGGGTAGGCCACAAAGCTAGTCTTCAAATATTTCTAAAATATTGAAATGATACCAATTTTCCTTTTTGACCACAATGCAATACAACTAGAAGTCAATAACAAGAAAAACTTTGGAAACTATACAAACACATGGAAATTAAACAACTTACTTCTGAACAATCAATGGATCAAGGAAGAAGTTAAGAAGGAAATTTAACCCTTCCATGAAGACAATGGAAATGTATACAGTATAGCTAAACCTGTGGAATACAGAAAAAGTAGCACTAAGAGGGACATTTGCAGCAATCAGTACCACGTCAAGAAAATAGAAAGTTCTCAGATAAACAATGCATCACCATTCCTTGAAGAACTAGAAAAACAAGAACAAACCAAACCAAAACTAGTACAAGGGAAGAATTAATATAGATTTAGAAACGAAGTAAATAAACTAGACACTATAAACAAGCATTACAAAGATCAATGAATTGAAGACTGGTTCATGAAAAACAAATGAAATAGACAAACAGTTGAAAATAAGAGAGACTACCCAAATAAATAAACTCAGAAATGAAAATAAGACGGTAAAACTGACACCACAGACAGACAAATGATCATTAAAGATTATAATACTAACCTAAAAGAAATGGACAAACTCCTGGACACCCACATCCTATCAAGTTTAAATCATGATGTAATAGAAAAACCTTAACAGACTCATAACTAATAATGAGAATGAATAATTACAAAAATTTCCATTCAAAAAAAAATCCCAGAAGCAGATGAGATTGCTGTAAAATTCTACCAAACACTTAAAGAAGAACTAATACCAATTCTTCTTAAATTGTTCCAAAATATTCAAGAACAGAAAATTCTTCCAAACTGGTTGTACAAGGCAAGCATTACTGAAATCACAAAAGCAGATAAGGACACAACTACAGTCCAGTATCCTTGGTAAATCCTTAGCAAAATTCTAGCAACTAAATCCAACAGCATATTGAAAAGACTATTCACCCTGATCACGTATGATTCCTTATAGGTATGGAATGACATTTCATCATACAAAAACCACCAAATTTGATTCACTACGTCTGCAGAATGAAGGAAAAAATTCATATCATATCAACAAGTACAGAAAAAAATTTTGTTAAAATTCAACATCTCTTAATGATAAAAAAAAATCTGAACAAATTTGGTATACAAGGAATATATCAGAGCATAATAAAATCCTCATATAACTAAACAATAGCTAACATCATGCTGAAGGAGGAAACACTGAAGGCTTTTTCTCTCTGATCTGGAACAAGATAAAGCTGTCCACTTTTGACACGTTTATTTAACATAGTACTGAAAGTCCTAGCCAGATCAATTAGGCAAGAGAAGGAAGCAAACGTTATCCAAATTGAAGAGGAGGAAGCCAAATTGTCACTCTTTGAAGATGATGTGATCCCCGCCCTAGCAGCGGCTCGGACTGGCTCAAAGCTCGGGGAGGAGGGACAGGGCGGGAGGAGAGGAGCCTATTCTGACCAATCCTGTGGCTGGCGGGACCGCAGTTCCCGCCTCTGGGTGGCGTGCGCGTGCATCACGCACGCACGCTCAGCACGCACGCTGCGGAAGCGCGCGCGCAGGCCCAGCCCTCGTGGCCGCCGCCATTTTAGCTCCTGGTTCCAGCCGCGCGGTGTGGACCGCTGGGCTCGAAGAGTGCGAAGATGTCCAAGCGGCACCGGTTGGACCTGGGGGAGGATTACCCCTCCGGCAAGAAGCGTGCGGGGACCGATGGGTAAGCCAGGCCTGGGGCGCGAGGCAGCGGCTCGGGCTTTGTTGGGGTCCGGGCGGGGAGCGGGCCACGACTGGCGTGGCCGAGCAGGTCGCGGAGCCCGAGCCTTTGTTTTCTTTGGGGCTCCGTTCAGCGGCGGTCCGGGCGGAGCGGCGCCGGTTCGGCCCGGCAAGGGCGCCGCGGATGTTGGCGGGGCAGGGTCGGGAGGTGGAGAGGCCTGTGGGGGCCACCAGGGCGCCGCCTCCGCCAGGCCCAGCCTGCCAGAGCCACTTTGGACGGAGCGGGAGCGGAGCGCGGACCTCGTGGCCTCGGCTCCCGACTGAGGCCTGGCGAGGGTGGGGGAGGGCGCGGCGAGCGTTCGCGCCCAAGGGCACCGGGCTCCTGGCCGAGGGCCGGGAGAGGGCCTGGGAAGGGGACGGCGCCGGGCCGCGAGGGCGGGGAGCGCGTGGGTTCTCGTGTGGGCTGCGGCGGGGGTGGCGGGAGTTGAGTGCGGAGTCCGGGCGCAGGGGGAGCGGAGGCCTGCGGGAGGAAGGCACCGGAAGGCTGCCTGGTGGGCCGGGGGCCGCGTCCCGGAGTCTAGGGGCGCAGCGTGGAGGGAGAGCGCGTTCCTCCGTCCATTCAAACACTTCGGAGTAGACGGCAGGCAAACTTCCGTCTGCCGCCCACTCTCCCACCATCTCCTTTATTTCCTGCTTTGGTGAAGACGGTGCTAGGGCTAGGAGTTGGCAGGCATACTTTTCACCCCTAAGTTTTTATTTGAAGGAGCTTTTGAAATACGGAGACTTATTCAAGAAGTGGTTTTCATGCTCATGGCAAAATATCGCCATGTGGAGGTTGAGAAATACAAGATTCATAGGGTTCCGGATTCCTTTTCCTTAGCCATTCTCTAAAGGTACCGAGGAATTTAGCAATTAACTTGAGGAATTGTATCACAGTCATTTTCTGGTCCAGTCAGTGTGTGTTTTCACTCTTGAAGAGCAGAATTCTCTGGGTAATAGGCAAAAAGAAAAACCTCAAACAAAAGTTCGAATGTCCAAATACCTTGCATAATTTCATCAGTTTTCCACGTAATCTTTACTGTCAAGGTGGAGTATAAATCAGAATGGGATGTACTTTTTGATACCTAACGTATATTTAATTGTAAATACAGAAATATTTATACTGTTTTATTTTTGTAGGTTTTTTAGAAATTATGATATTAGGTATAGTAATCATACAATAACATAATAACATAGCATCTTAGACTGCTCCCTCAAAAAACATGAGTACGTTTAAGCTCTGTCACAGACCTTTAGAGTTGGAAACAACTTTCAAAAGAGTATAATCAACTCCATTCAAGAAATGAGAAATGGAGACTCAAGAAATGAGAAATGCAGACGGGGTGGAGTTAAGTGGATTGTGCAAGTTAACAGTTTTATAGTGGAATCTGGAATGCTGCTTTTTGAATTTCCACTCTCTGACACACAGTCTGATACTGTACTTAGAATCATTACAGCTTGTTTTAGTGACATTTATAATAGGTTGGTAAAGCAGGGAACACTTGGTTCTTGATTTCCTTTCAAGTAAAAATAAAATTGCTTGTCGTTGGCTAAGATGCAGCTAATATCTCCAGTAAGAGGTCAGGTTGGATCAAAGTATACTGGAGAATTGACTCATCAGGTTTATTGTGTATGTGCACCATTTAAAAGGGCTTTCCTTGGGATTAATAGTCTCATGATACACTTAGGTGAATGCTCCAAAACAGATATCCTAAGTGGATTTTTTGGGTCTCTGATTCCCCATAATATTTGAGATTTGCCTGTATTGTGGAGTTCATCCATGAAATAGTGCTTAAGGTCTGGATAAATTCTGGAGGAAGTTTTCAAACTAACTTCTGTGTCATTTGAGTGCTGTTTCTCACAGGGCTAGTTTTCTTTAGCAGTGGACTTCTGAAGTTTGTTATGGCTCAAGGCGTGAAATATCAAATTTCCCCCGTTTGATAATTTTAAGTAACTTGTTGAATGACCAACAAACCTGTAGTTTTTTTTTTTGTTGTTGTTGTTGTCGTTGTGTTTTAGTGCTGATAGTTAGGAGGCGTATTTGTTTGAGAGCACAGGCATATCACTTTTGTGAACTCTTTTGTTAAACATGATTGTCCCATTTCTCTAGTACTAAAAAGGGAGGATCATTTATTTAGTGGGAGATTTCATCCATGTTCTTGCTCGTATACTATATAAGGGTTTATTTACTCCTGGCATGTTTTTGTTTGGGAGCAGGTGGAGAAGTTATAGGTCTCTTACGTATTCTGCCTCTTTCCTTTTTTCCATGACCCTATAGAGTCTTCAATATAATGTTACTAACAACAAAACAAACCTCTATGAAGTGTGGAAAACACACTAGATGTTGGCTTTTCGATATTTCCTGATCGATACATTGGTTGTTTATTATATACATTGATATAATACAAATAGAGCACATAATGTACACGTGACACTTCCAGACTTTTTACATGTATAAACACATTTTTATGACGGTCCTATATGATAGGTGAAGAAAGTTGCAGAAACAAAACAGAAAAGGCAAATTCCTGGAAATCTTCGAAAAACATTTTGTGATGAACAATTTTGGACAGTCTTGGCATTTTTACTCATGACTATGAAGTATAATATGAATATCAGTAGAATCTCTATTGTGTGCTTTTAGTTTTGCTCAGATGTCAGTAACTATCCTTTTCATTGGCTGTGTAGTACTCCACTTGTAAAGGTATATCATAACTTACCCAGTATCCTGTTCCTTGCTGTTTAGGTGGTTTCCCAGTTGTCATTTTATAGGTTAAAAGTATCGTGAACATCCTTATGTATACATATTTGCATACTCATGGGATTGGAAGCTTGTGGAAATAAGATTGCCAGAAAAACTGTGTGTGTTCAAAATATTCTGATTTTGATGACCAGCTTATATCTTCATTTGCAGCATTTTAATACCTATTATCCCTCGTGAATTTTAAATCCCCCCCACCCCCCACCATACCAGGGATTGAACCCAGGGCTGCTTAACCACTGGGCCACTTCCCCAGCCCTTTTTATTTTTTATTTTGAGATAGGGTTTTGCTAAGTTGCAGAGGCTGGCTTTGAACTTGTGATCCTCCTGGCTTAGCCTCCTGAGTCACTGGGATTACAGGCATGTCCCTCCATGCCTGGCTTTAACATGGTAATTCTAACTTTAAAAAAAAAAAACTTTAATAATAACCAACATTTACTGGGCATTTTCAGAGTTAGACAACACTTTCTCGTGTTAATTCATTTAATCTTTTCAATACCTCACAAGGCATTAATAGCTGTGTTTTGAGATGAGAAAAGAAATACTGTTATATAGCTACCTTAAGTGCTGAGCCAGAATTGAGCTGAAAAATTGTATAGAATCATACAATTTTTTGTGCTTGACAAAAATACATATTTAAAAAAGAAAATATGCATAAGTACAAGCCTATACATATTTATGAAGCAGAGGGTTTAAGTTCCCACTTAACAGACTTAATTTTTATTCTTCCTATCCTATTGAAGATAGATAGCTTGAACCATAAGGCAGTATTTCTAGGTGATTGAATTGTTTTCTACATCTGCCTCTTTCCTTTTTTCCATGACCCTATAAAGTCTTCTCTGTTACTTTCTTACTTTAATCTTACTAATACTTTTCACTATGCAAATTAATAAATTGAGGCTTATGCCTTACCTGTGGTTATACTCCTTTTCTTTCTATACTATGATTGCCTTCATTTCTTGGTCAGCTCCTAATCTTGTGTCTTCAGAATGTATTTGATATTTGCTTCCTGTGTTGTAGAGTTTTTTTTTTTTTTAATGAAGCTATGGATGAAGTTGGTCTCTGAAAACCAATCTTTGTTGGCACAGGACTACAAGAGTATGTAATACATAGTTTACTTCTTCCATAATCCCTCTTCCCCCCAATTTTTGTAACTATTGAATTTTTGGTCCATATCTTAAGTATCTGATATTATGTGAGAAGTACAAGAGGAATTTATTAAACATTTTCTTTTCTCGGTCCTTCTTTTCTCCCCCATGATGGTATGAGTATTAGAAACAATCCTTTTCATTTAGACCAGATGTTCTTAAATAGTTCACTCTAGTTATGTGTACCATTATCTTTCAGATGGCTACTCTGAATTATTTGTGAGTATAGTGCTTCTCACTTGGTGAGCATATTTCTGCTTGCCCAATTGTAAACTATTCCCCATCCACATTTTGGGCTAATATGAATGCTTATTAAATATGTTGAGCACTATGATAAGGTAGAAGGAGGGAAAGAAAGCAGGTAGTTGATAGCATATTTCAAAGATAGGTCAGGACTCTAAAATTTTGAATTGTGAGACTTCATTTTATGGTTAGTCATTTTTCACATTTTCTTTTGGTTTTGAGTAAAACTTTCTAGCTTGTATACCCTATAATTCTGTAGCATGTGGACATTGAAATGGAAGAAGGAAAAAAATCACCTGTTTAAAACAAGGATTTTCCCCCTTAAGTCTTTTTTTTTTAATGGAATAGAATGGCATATTTTTAGAAGGAAAGGATCCGATTTGATTGGTCAGCCTACCATTTCTGTAAATGGACCATTCTGACTCAGTGCTGGGTTTAGTATTTTATCTTTGGTCTGTCAAGAATTTACTATTGCCCCATTGATGTACCATTATGGAGAGTGACTGCTCTTTCTCTGCTACTGATACTTACAGCACAGGAAACTTGTACTCATTTGTGTATTGTGAATAAGGAGCAATGACACATTTAGCTTCCTGTTGGTCCTCATTATTTTTAATCTGGGTCCCAACACCTCATGGCAAGTTTCTTTGCTACAAACTCCTTCTTTGCTATAGGAGTTTGTCTGAAATAAAGTGGATTAGTAAAATGAGCAAGGAAAGATTATTTTATTTCTGTCACCAGGCCCTCAGAGGCCACCAGATACAGCCCTTTGTCTTGCTGCTTGTCAGGTTTCCTCACCTAGATTAGTTAAGGTTATCATCGTATTGGGACAATCTAGTAACTAGAAGTAGATATCATTATTGACTACTTAAAACTGGCCTAAGTTTAATAAAGTGGCTG
Source organism: Spermophilus citellus (assembly GCF_964194105.1). Taxonomy (NCBI): domain Eukaryota; kingdom Metazoa; phylum Chordata; class Mammalia; order Rodentia; family Sciuridae; genus Spermophilus; species Spermophilus citellus. Next base: position 243,839 of record NW_027673096.1, on the reverse strand, counting down.
CCTGCATAATTTTAGCATTTTTTAAACAGCGGTAAAATGATGAAGCTAGTTTTAATTCTGCTTTATTTCATTTATGGTTGGCCAGTATATGCGGATTTACCTTTTACTTCCAGTGTTTTACTATCCCCAAAGGCTAAATGCAAGAGTAGACACTGAAAGCAAAGGAATAAAAGTGTTTTAGAATTTTCGTTTTTCTTGTAAAGCAGTATACACTTACTGAATAAAATTGAGGAAGTACTGGAAAGTATAATTAAGAAAGCAAACTTGCAGATAATCCTCTAATTCATATTTGTATTACTTGTGATACTGTGTGTAACATTGTACTGTGTTCTTTTCATTTAGCATTAGAACTTAAAGCAAAGTGCAGCTTGAAGGAGAATCTAGGAAAGATTGTGGGACTGTCTTCTTTTGCCCAATTTATTTCTGTCTTCCCCACCCCACCTGCAGTCTCTGACTTCTGTTGTGGAAATAGGAAGTTTTTTTTTTTTTTTTCCTTAGGATGTCTTAACCTTATGTTGAAGTTTGTAGTAAGATAATTTGAGGCATCATCAAGGAAGGAAAAAGTTTATGGTGGAGTGTGGAAAATTCTTGATTGTTATTTCTAATAGTTATGTAATTCATTGAAATTTTACATTAATTTTTTCATTAGGTTAGTGAACATTTGTGCTCTTATGACTGTAATATTGCCTCGAACATTATGCTTAAAATTTAGAATCTGAATTCTAAAATTTTTGTTCTTAGGAAAGAACGAGATCGAGACCGGGATCGTGAAGATCGGTCTAAAGATCGTGACAGAGAACGTGATAGAGGAGATCCAGAGCGGGAGAGGGAAAAAGAAAAGGAGAAGGAGTTGCGAGCTTCAACCAATGCTATGCTTATCAGTGCTGGATTACCACCTTTGAAAGCTTCCCACTCAGCTCATTCAACCCACTCGGCTCATTCAACACATTCGACACATTCTGCTCATTCAACACACACTGGACATGCAGGACACACATCACTTCCACAGTGCATTAATCCATTCACCAATTTACCCCATACACCTCGATACTATGATATTCTAAAGAAACGACTTCAGCTCCCGGTTTGGGAATACAAGGATAGGTTTACAGATATCCTGGTTAGACATCAGTCATTTGTGCTGGTTGGCGAGACTGGGTCTGGTAAGACAACACAGGTGAGTTACTTTTTCTTTTTTATTTTTATTATAGTTGTTTGGAACTGAATATTACCTATTCTTTCACAAAGTAGAAGGCATATGTAGTCATCCCTACCTCATGCCAGAACTAATAAGACATCTAGGATATTTTTCAAACATGGATGAGTCATTATTTACTGGGCTTCTGTTAATAGATATGTAGGCTTCACATGGGCAGGTATGTTTGTAGAAATGGAAACTTGGATATCATTTGCAGTTAAAATACATGTAGCCAAATTGCCTTCCCTTCATAAGTAACCTGTCAGTTTACCTTTCCATAAGCAAGTGTGAGAGCATGTTTGGGAGTATCACTGGATTGGAGTTTTTACAGATCTAATAGGTGAAAAAAATAAACCTGGGGTAATTTTTAATTTGTGTGTGTGTTTCCCTGAGTGAGGTTAACTATCTTTTTTTAAGTTATATGGACTGCAAGTCAATTTGAGTATTTCATGGAGGCTTTTCGAAAACTACTACAGCAACAAAAATAGAAAAGCTTTTATTGAAGACTGAACTTTAGTGAGAACTATTTTCAAGTGAAGGAAAACTTAGTGCTGATGTTAGGAAAAGAAACTGTAGCCTTTTTTTTTAATTAAACAAAATTTAAAAAGTTTTAGAAACGTGCAAGTCTATAACTCTTAATTATGCTAATCTATTTCATTAAGTCCCATGTTTTTAAATTTGCAAATATTTCAATGAAATGGACACATGTGCATTCAGATACATTGGAAATAATGTAATACTAATTAATTATATCACTATACTAATTAAATGCTACATACTATATTTTTTATAGATGTTTTACATCTAATACAATAGGACAAAATGGAGCATTGTCAGAGTATTTTAAATAATTATATCAACTGTTTTACTGGTTTGCAGAATATTAACACACCTGTTAATTAATCAGGCATTGTGTACTTTACATGTATTATATCATTTTAAGTTTATATACAACTCTGCAGGGAAAGTAATCACATTTTATGGAGGACCAGAATGCGGCTTAGATTAATGAGAGAACTCTGGTTTAGTGGGCTGCTCTGGGTTAAATAGTTTCTGGATTTAGGTAAGTTCAGCATTAACAGTTTTGTCCCTTTTCAATAACCAGTTATATTTATTTCATACTGCTGTTCTGTGGTCTGATGTGATTCAGAGGAGTTTTTATTAGTAGTTAGTGTGGATAATTTAATCGATTCAAGGCACAAGAGGCTTGTGATGATTTGGATTACACATGCTTTCAGGGGTTACTTTATGTGAATATTGAAGACTGCAGGGAATTTTGGGGATGTGAAAGGGAAACTAGAAAGTTAAATCAGTAAATTTCATCCAAATGCTTTTTAGTATAGTTATCAAACTTGGACACAAACCTAATAAAGAGTACTTAGCAGTTGTTTTGGTTATCCCTGCCTATCAGAAAATGAAATCAAACATAATTTGAAATAATGACTTTAACTTTTGAAAGAGCCATAGAAAAGACATTTTGCATGGTGCTTGGTGTGCACATACTATGCCTATATTTGAGAAATTAAAGCTAGTTCAGTCAGGAAAAACATGAGTGAGGGTACAAGTTTAGAGAAGGGAACACTGCACACTTTGACTAGTGTGAAGGGTTGGTGGGGTAGGTGAGGCTGGAGCCCTAGGTTGAGCCTTACTACCTCTTGCCATAGGTAAGGAAGCCATCAGAGTTTTTAATTGGAGGGGAGTGACACAAATTTTTATTAAGAATGTTCAGTCATGAAAGACCATATAGGAGATCCTAACAAGTTTTGACTTTGTGTACAAGGTTAGTGGGAATGAGGAACAAAGAATGGAGTCTGTTTTTTACTGCCACTGAATAGGGGACATGGGAAGAATTAAAAGAACTTGAAGGAAGGTGAGAAATGGTTTTGCTTTGAACTTGATGAATTTGAGATACCAATAAAATATTCATTATTCAGAAGGAGATGTGACTACCAGGTTTGGGGGTAGGAGCTAGAGTTATAGGATTGACTTTGTTCTGTTGCAGGCAATGTTGGAATTTAAGAGAATAGAAAAGGCTACTCAGGACAATATATAAAACAAGGATTAGGTTTTGGGAAAATAGCCTCAAGTGGAGGAAGGAAGAGCAGAGCAGATGCCTACTTTGAGCAGACCAGTCGCCCACATCTTTCAGGATATGCATCCCTTCCAAATTATATTTCCTTAGAAAGTTTGAGTAGATGCCTTATCATAAGCTGTTTTGGGAACCCTTAAAAATCTCTGAAACCCTTTCCAGGGTCCAAGAATTTCTTAGTATTTTTCATACAAAACAAAATATTGCAGCATACTGAATGTAGAGACAGAATTGAGGTTTCTTCCAATAAGCTAGACATGAGAGATATGTAAAAATAATAAAATGTGCTCTACTAGCCAAGTATTATTTTATTTGAAAAATATACATTTTAAAAATAGAAGATAGGTTGTTACTAGTAATTAGTAAACAATTTAGCTGCTTTTCAGTTTTAACTTCCAAATACAATAAATGTATTAATTGTTTGGTATCCTCATTTATTTTAACAGTATAAGGAGTTCTAAAAGAGAACTGCTAAATTAACGAAAACTATATATTTTTAAATTATCAATTTCACTGGAGTGAAATTTTTAAAAATGTGAATAATCTTGCCTTAAGAATTACGAATTAATTTTAAGTATTTTTAATTTGTAAGTCAGTACTTTTTGAGGATTGGTAAAATGAGGATAGATAATTAAAACCTCATAAGAAGACCACTTAACATGGGTCTGTTGATTTGCAATACCAGGAAGACTCTGCTATTTTAGTTAAGTATTTTGTTCATTTAAAACCATGTAAAAATATTATTATGTTCTCTGAGAAGCAACATAATCATCTTTCATTTGTTTCTCCAGTTACAAGTTATTTCCAAATTAAAAAGTAACCTAACTAAAATGTAATAATAATGCAATAATCAATACTAGTTATCAGATGTCATTGTACACATGGTGTACCCAGAAACCCCTTGTTTTTTCTATAGCATTAGCACCTGATAGGCTTTTGGAAGCTTTGGTGAAGACAAATCATGTCCTTGTAGCAGTAGATTCCAGTTTTATGGAATGGTCATTTGCTTTTTTCCCATGGTTCTTTTACAGTTAAGTCAGTCGAGAAGAACCATAAAATGAGAGAATCTATGAGTGTGTGGATAATTAGGAAGGAAATATGCTGTCATCCTGACAACCATCTTGTGGTTGAGATTTTCTCTTTCCCCTTTTCCCTTGATTGACCTTACTCAGTGAAGCGCTATTGCTGTAAGCCATATTGAATTTGAGACTGGTAATTACTTTAAAGATGGTACCTAAAGTGTTGCCACTGTGCATAACATTCCTGAAAGATGGATTGGAGTACTAGTAGGTGCTAGGATTTGGCTTCTGCTGGCTTACAGAATTTGAATTGAATTAAAAGATACTTGTGCAACAAGGGAATATTTTCTACTTGTATCTGCATATTGTAACTCATTGTATGAATTTTGATGCTGTACTTATTGGAAATTAACATTTTTGTTATTAAGTAGAATTTGTTTCAAGTAGGATTTTTTTCATTGGGTAGACAAATAGTTAATGATGGGACCACTTAAACACTGGTGAGCATACCAAGCAAAGCTTATATGGACCTAGCGCACAGAATGTAATCACATCACATCCTTGTTATACATGACCTCTTTTTGGATATTCTTCTATCTAAATTATATATGTTAAAGGAGTTATGATATGTTAAGTTTTTGTTATAAATAATTCTCTGTCACTTGCCTAATTGAATTTTATTTTAAATTATTGGAATGAGATAAAAGTGCTTTATATTAAACATAGTTGATATGCGGCAGAATAGAATTAACTTAAATGTGAAATTATTTGATAGATTCCACAGTGGTGTGTGGAGTATATGCGATCATTACCGGGACCCAAGAGAGGAGTTGCCTGTACCCAACCCAGGAGAGTGGCTGCAATGAGCGTGGCTCAGAGAGTTGCTGATGAGATGGATGTGATGTTGGGCCAGGATGTTGGTATTCCATTCGATTTGAAGACTGCAGTAGCGCAAAAACCATCCTTAAGTAAGTACTTTATCTTTAAAAATGGATGCTTTTTCTAATTGTAGCTTTTCTGCCACTTGTTAAGAATTTTGCAAGTGGACACTCAAGTTATAAAAATTTAAAATTTGAATAGTTCGAAGTAGGCCACTTTTCAGGTGACATTTTAATGTGGATTCTTTTTCTTGGTTATAATATATGTTGCTTTTTAGTAGAAATTGAAGTTGGCAGATCAGGTTTTAGTTGCTTGAGGTTGTATCTTAAGTGAAAATGTTCCTATAAAATGTGTAGTTTTAGTAGACATGCTCTGAAATATCATTTAAATATGATAGGAATAGAAAAGTAAGATATATCTTAGTGGTCTGGGGATGTAGCAAAGGTAGAGTGCTTGCATGAGGGCGCAAGTTCAACCCCCAGTCTTGCCAAAAAGAAAAAAAAATGGATTTATCTTTGTAGAAGGACAGCTAATGTTAGAAAGAATGATGTGTAAGATGGGATATGATTTAATTGTAGGCAAGGGACTTTTAATGTTAATTTTGCAGATCTTGATATGCATACATAATGAACTAAAAGGCCAAATCTTGTTATGTAATGTACTCAGGGCACCTGAAGGTGTGTTGGTTCCTCTTTATAGCTGTGGTACATGTGGTCATACTGGTCTTTTTGAATGTTTTAACTTGACAAAAATGTTTTTTTCATTTTATATAGTTGCATTCTGCACAAGTGGTATATATTTCCGGATAGTCATTTCTTTAAAAATCTCATTTTTTTTCCTTATTGCTTTTGTTTATCTGCATTTATATGACATTTAAGTTATTTAAAAAGCTTATTTCTTGATGGGCACAGTGGCAAATGCCTGTAATCCCAGCTACTCTGGAGGCTGAGATTGCAAGTTCAAGGCTGTCATGGTCATGGTATTTGCCTGTACTGTGAAGTTCATCCATGAAATAGTGCTTAAGGTCTGGATAAATTCCGGAGGAAGTTTTCATACTAACTTCTGTGTCATTTGAATGCTATTTCTCACAGGGCTAGGGGATCTAGCTCAGGGGTAGAGCACTTGTCTAGCATGTACAAGGCCCTGAGTTCAATCCCCAGTACTGTAAACATAACAAAAAACCTGTGTCACAATGCAATTTCCCGGGCTGGGGATGTGGCTCAAGCGGTAGCGAGCTCTCCTGGCATGCGTGCGGCCCGGGTTCGATCCTCAGCACCACATACAAAGATGTTGTGTCCGCCGATAACTAAAAAATAAATATTAAAATTCTCTCTCTCTCCCTCTCTTTCTAAAAAAAAAAAAACAATGCAATTTCCCAAAGTTTTAAAAAAAGACATGTTGGAACAAAATGTTACGTGGTCAGTGACATGAGTCTTTGTTGATGGATCTATCTGTATCCATCTATAGGATTAGGAAATAAATGGGATTCTTGTCTCTTTTTTTAAAATTTTATATTTTATAGGTATTTTAAAATGTCTGCAGAAGTATACTAGTTTAGTGAACTCCCTGTGTTTATTATGCATCTTCAACCTTGTTTCACCTATATCCCAGTATTTTCCCTGTCTCTCATTATTTTGAAACAGAGTTTAGGTATCATGATTTCATCTTAAAATATTTTCGGTGTCTCATTTTCTTAAAATATAACTGTCACAACTTTAAAAAATCCCTTCAAACAAAATATTCAATCACTTCATGTTTTGTGTCTAGTTTTCCTCTAGTCTTTTGAAATATATATTTTGTTTCAGTAGAATTTGATATAATTTCATTTTTAAGAGCAATTGAGCTTTAAAATGCTTTGGTCTCCTTAACTTTGATTTATAAGGGTTTTTTTTTGTTTAAATCTTAATCTTAACTAAATAAACTTAGTGATCACATTATTTATTGGTTGTTTGTAATTACATTGTAATTGACAATAATTATGTGAAATCATAGCTCATTTGATACTACTGTAAAGTACAGATAATGTCTAGGACTTGAAAAAAATAGAGTAAAATTTTACTTGTCTTTAGTAGGCATACCTTTCTGACATTTGATTCGCTGTATCATATTTGGGCAAGTTACAGTTAAGATTGGAATTTAGAAATCAATTGTGAGAAAGTTACCAGTATTAGAGGTGTGTATGTGTTTGTGTGTCTGTCTAGTAGGGAGTACGCTTGTGCAAGATTTTAAGTTTTTAGTAGGGAGTGACAATATAAATATACATAAGTAAAACATATGTTTAGCATTGTGATGTTTTCTTGTGGAGCAGTTCCCAAAGATTATCTATAACTAAACCTCTTCAAGAAAATTTATTCCAGACAGGGTAAATTTATTAATGTTCCTCCTTAAGGTAGGGAGTAACCAGTGTTGTTTTTAAGTGACACTATATTAGTAAAAGGGTATATATTATTTTAAATTGCTTTAAAAGGAAACGTTAAAATTTCCAGTGTAATTCTTATTTAATGAAGAGGACTAATGTCAGTTTTGACTAATAAGAATACTTCATTAAGAACAGTGGTTTATGATTCCCTTGGTGTATTTCATAGTCACATATCAACCCATTAAGAACCCACATGTTATAAACATTTAAAGTTGTAACTGACTGAAATCAGTTATATAGTTAATTGGGTAGGAAGAATGCATTCATCAAAATATTCTCTGAAGATTCTGCTTGAAGGACTCAGAATTTAAGAGTTTTTTTGAGAATAGCCACATTGGTGTATTTTTTAATTGTACACAGAGTCCAAGGTAGTTTCTTCATGGTTTGAGATACATATGGATAGATGATGAGTCTAATATTGTGCTGTTTTCAGAGGATCAGATCTCATGTAAGTTAGTGCGTACTCTGGTTTTGAAGTCGTTAGTAGCTACTCAGTCCCAGTGGACAAGTTGCTAAATGGTTTTTGTGTTCTGTTAGGTATTTGCTTGTTCCCATCCTTTACTTCTAAAAGTAGTGTCCAAGTACTGCCTGTGTTTTTACTTTGATGTGGCTTCATTTTAAACTTCACTTATATTTCTCCTACTTTTTAGTAATGTATTTTTAAACCAAATCTCTCTTTTCTAACCCATCTGATTCTTCATATTCTAACATTTTGTTTTGTTTTTTTTGATCATACTAGTCACTCTATTCATCATTAAGTGCAGACATCTCCTTAAAGGATCAGTTTTTATCCCTCAGATTTATGTCTGTCTTCCAACATAAACATCCAGGACGATCAACTCCTCAGAATTCTTGGGGTTTTTTTTGTTTTTTTTTAACCCCTTCTTTACCACTTGTACCTTGGCCAGTGTTATTATGTTGATTAAGGTCTTAAAACTGTCTGAATAGTTTATAATAGTTTATAATAGTTTATAAATATATATATATATTTATAAATATAAATATATATATAATATATATATATAAATATATATATATATATATATATTTTTTACATTTTTGACCCATAGTTTAGGAAGTTCCCCCTTTTGCTTTCTTGTGTGCATGTACCATACTTTGAAACTTAAAACTCATCATCACATCATTCCTTGTTAGTATGTGTGCTGTACAAGCACCATATAAATACTATCACTGTTAAAAATTATGGATGAGCTGTCAGGGTTTCAGTGGAGAAATCTCATTTAAAATAAGAATTAAGAATTCTAGTGGAATGATGTATGAGGGAGACTTACAGTAAAATTTTATTAGTTTATATGATATATGATTTGTATGGGGCTGTGACCGCATAATCATGAAGTTCTATACCTGAAAAGACTTTTTTTTTTTTTGCTCTGCCTTTGTACAAGTATAGAAGATCCTTGCTTATTTTAGGATTTTTTTTTAAAGATGTGTGTATTAAAGATTATTTGGAAGAAGTGAGAAAATTTACACCTGGTCCACTAGTTAATATTGCATTTTTTCTTTTTCTTTCATGTGGAAACATGTTTTGTTTGAATAAATGTAGCAATAATCATGACATTAACGTGGTTCTCCATTAGTTCTTTCACAAACTTTCATTTGGTATGTTTCAAGGTAATTGCAGTTTACTTACTTAAATAGATATTTCTAAATATCTTTGAATAAAAAGCTTTTACTGTACCTCAGTCTTTCTGTATTTCATTTTTAAAGTGGTTTATTTAAAGATCTTTATAGTTTTCTTTATAACTGTATATAGAACAGTAAATCAGTACTTTTCTGTTTTTTTCTTTGAGGCCATGAAAGAACTTAAAGGTGACTCAAGTAATTTACTGTTTTCTTTCAGGTTATAGTTATGAGTGCTACTCTAGATGCGGGAAAATTCCAGATTTACTTTGATAACTGTCCTCTCTTAACTATTCCTGGCCGCACGCATCCTGTTGAGATCTTTTATACTCCAGAACCAGAGAGAGATTATCTTGAAGCAGCAATTCGAACAGTGATCCAGATACATATGTGTGAAGAGGAGGAGGGAGATCTTCTACTTTTTTTAACTGATCAAGAGGTACCGTTATTATTAGCCTTTGGCCTATCATTTCTGTTAAATGGCAACTTTAAACAATTTGGCATATATTAGCCATAGTTTCCTTATTGTGACTTTTTTTCCTTCATATTGATATATAAAATTTGTAACCGTTTTTCTTTCTACTCTTAGGAATACTTTTTAAACCACTAATACTTTTGTGTTAGGGTTAATTATCCTGAGTGTTAAATGATTTTAGAATTCCAAGATTTAGCAAATTTTATCTTCACTTTGGAAAGGCCAGCAAACTGGGACATGAATTTGCATCACAGCTGCTATGATTTCAGGCAGTCTTCATCAGTTATTTAGCTTGTGTGTAGACTTAAGTGCCAATCAATCATCAAAAAACCTTGTTTTGTGTTTCATCTTCCATGTACTCTTTGAGAATTGGGAGGATAGCATGTCTTCTTTAGAATTTACCGCATTTTGATATACAAATCTCAGTTGTCTTGTGTTCTAAATTCTTCCAATAGGGTGTTTTTAGACATGTGTTCTGACGTTCTCAAGTGGCTAAAGAAGTTCAGGAAAAACTATTTGGATAAAGCAATTTTAAAAAATGTTTTTGTAAATGGGTCTTAAAGTTTTTTGTTGAGTTTTGTTTATTTTCTAGAATGCACTAGAATTTTCTAGTATGTGCTCTTTAATGTACATGCAAATCACCAAGACAACTTGGAGATTCTGATTCAGTGGGTCTTAGTGGATCCTGAGAGCCTGCCTCTAAGAAGCATGCTGGTGGTGCTGACTTTCCTTCAGGTCTTAGTGTCAGGGTCTAGAGCAGGTCCAACAGAACTTTTTGCACTGCTGGAAACATTCTATATTTGCACTTTTCACTGTGATCGCCACCAAGAAACAGGGCTTTTGAGCATTGCAAGGTGGCTAGTATGAGGAGAGACTAAATTTTAATTGTGTCTAAGTTTAAATAGTTAACACTTACTGACCCACATCTTGTTTTTGTATTTGTATGCCCACTGGTTAAGAATTTCTTTTACATTTTTAAAAGGTTATCTCTGATAAAAGAACCTGACAACTGAGATCTTAGATGAATGAAAAACTTAATGTGTTTTGGCATCCCAAAAGATCTGACTTCTCTTCTGGAACTTTTTTTTTCCTCAGGTGTGGTAGATTGCCCGCTTCTGGAAAACAATTCTTTTAAAACAAAGCAAATTCTTGTCTCTTTTCCAAACTTGCTCTAACAGATGAAGTTTGGGGATGAAATGTAGGAATCTGCATCTTCTGTAAACTCCTGGGGCCAATTTTATGTCCTTTTGGTTTAAGGGTCACTTTTCCACAGGAATAGTTTATAGTATGATGCCTATGATATGATAATGACAGCCTAAACATTGTTAGGAAAAATTGTTGCCATTTGTCTCGATACCAAAGGTCTGCTAAGCAACAACATCTCTGCAGTAAATGTGAATTCTCATTTATGTTCACATTCTACAGGGATATTTGGTTGATAATTTTTGAGCAGATGTCATTGTTAAGAGCTATGAATGTTGAGTAATTTTTTTAATCTTTGGATTTCTTCTGGTTTGTCTTGATCATTTGTAATTTATAATTTGTTGGCCTTAATTTCCTTTCTTTAGAGCACGGTCTCTTGATGTGGATGCTATATGTATTATAGAACATCAATATCAATGCTTTACGCATCAGATGCATTGTTAATAGTAGAGATCTATTGGTATTGAATTTTCTTACTTTTTATTTATTTGAAAATGTCTATTCTGCTTTCAGTTTTGAAGAGTATTTATCCTGGATTAGCAGTTTTTGTCTTCTAGCACCTTAAACCTTTCCATTAACTTTAACCTCTCATTTCTGATAAGAAGTCAGCTATCATTTTAGTCATTTTTACCAATGCATAACACACCACATTTTTCTAATTGCCTTCACGACCTTTTTCCTCCTAATTGATCATTTACAGTTGACTCTGATGCATATAGATGTGATTTGCTTTGTAACTAACCTTAGTATTCACTGAGTTTCCTAAATCTGTTAACATCTTTTTTTGTTAATTTGGGATAATTTTAGCCATCATTGTCTTAAATATTTTTTTATGTACAATTTATGCCTCTGTTCTTCTAGAAATCTAATTATATGTATGTTAGGTCACTTTGTACTGATAGTAACCAAGTCTCTATTTTTTTCTTTCTGATTTTTAGACCAGATAATTTTTATTAGTCTATCTCCAAGTTAACTTTTTGCTGTTTTTGCACTACACAATCTGATGATAGATTTGCTTCATGAATTTTTCATTTCAAATACTATATTTTTTATTTCTTTTAAAAGAAATTTTTCATTTATATGTTGACACCCATATCTACTTATTCATTATGATTAAGCTTTTCTTTAACTCCTTGAAATTAGTTACAAAAACTATTTAAATTTTTTTTTCTGCTAATCCTAACATCTGGGTCAGCTCATGGAACTTTTTTTATATGTGATATTTTCTCTTGTGGTTCTCATTTTTCTATCTTCTTTGCATTCTGGCAAAATTTAATGATATTCTACATGCCTATAATCCCAGTGACTCAGGAGGCTAAGGCAGGAGTTCAAAGCTAATAAATTATGCATGGCACACATTGTTTAATTTTGCATGTAACTTCTTTTTAGTGCATCAATGAGGTTTTAGTGACATTGTCATCCAACACTTGGCCTTTGTTGTTCAGGGAATGCCTTCATGATTTTAATACTGGTTTTCCTATTCAGACTGTGGATTGGGTTTGAATATACTGTTATCAACCACCTGGTCTTTTAATTGCTCATCCCAGTAAACTTATAGTTTGTGAAGCATTTGTTTCTCAGATTCATGGCACTGTTAGAACCTGAAGTAGTAGCTGATGGGTATCTGTGAATTCTTTTTTTTTTTTTTTTTTTTTACTTGAAGTAGATTGTCTGAAATAGGCATATTCTCCTCTGTGTTTATCCAAACCTCCATGTCATGTGCACTACAAGTTACAATTTGGAAGTTACTGTATTAAAATTCTGTCTGTTCATGGTTCTAGAAGAGTGATGTTCTCTCCCAAACACTGGTTACTGCAGCAGCATTTTTAATGTTGTAAAATAAGAATAAAGGCTCTGAAGGCCAAAGATGTTAAATTAAAACTGAGCTTTGCTGTAATACTGTTTTCTCTTCAAAATGTGATGGTACAGGAAAGGTGTTATATGAAGGGGTGGTATTGCAGGGGAGCATTTTAAATTGCAGAAGTAAAAAAGTTATAATATTTATAATTTTGATGAGTTTATTTTTATAGGGAAGATTTTTCTCCCCTGAAATTTTTTCTGGAATAGCAAAATGTTTCCATTATTAAAAATTGAAATTGTTAAAAAAAAAAGAGTTCAAAGCTAGCCTCCACATCTAAGGGATGCACTTAGCAACTCAATGAGATCCTGTTTCTAAATAAAATGCCAAAAAAGGGCTGAGGTTGTGGCTCAATGGTTAAGCACCCCTGGGTTCAATCCCTGGTACCAAAAAAATTTTTTTTAATTATATTCTGGTCATTTATAGATGATACATCATAGGAAGTCTGGATTATGTTGTCTTCCTATAAAGGATATTCTGTTTTATGTGTCATGCAGGCTAATTACTGGTGAATTGTTTTGATCATATTAGATTTTGTGGTATTATTATTATTATTATTATTATTATTATTATTATTATTATTATTATTATTTGGTTCCAGAGATTGAACTCAGGGTACTCAATTACTGAGCCACATCCCCAGACCTGTTTTGTATTTTATTGAGAGACAGGGTCTTGCTGAGCTGCTTTAGCACCTCGATTTACTAAGGCTGGCTTTGAGCTCGTGATCCTCTTGCTTCATCCACCTGAGTCACTGGGATTATAGGCATATTCCACCGCGCCTCACTAGGTTTGGTATTTTTCTTTATTTCCATATTTCATGGTGCATTATACTTGTACATAATGGTGGGATTTGTTATGTTTTCATACATATGTACAATATAGTGGTAAAACTTAGCCAATATCATTCTCGAGTATTTCTCTTTTACCTGCTTTCCTCTCTCCCCTGATCCCTTTCCTCTATTCTACTGATCTCCCTTTGATTGTCGTCAGATTCCTTTCACACACACACACACCTTTCTTTTCCTTTTTCCTTTCTGGCTGCCACATACATTTTCAGCATGAATCAATTTTGATTTCAAATTTAGGTCTACCATTTTTCCCTTTACTCTTTTGTGTGTGGTTCTTTTTGCTAAGGCTTATTTCTGAACTCTTAATTAAGTACCTGATATATTAGTGAAGCTGCTGAAATCTGACTCTGCTGGAAACCTAATTTCTTCCAATATTGCCATTTAGCATCATCTTCAGTCTTCTTTATAGCAGTCAAACTCTGCTAAGCCTTAAAGAGTCTCATCTGGTACATTCATATCAAAAATGAATTTCCTCCAGGCTTTTAGTATTCTCTCTCTAACATTACACACACATAATCACATTGCACCCACCATAAATAGCTCAGACATTCTTGTCCACAAAATTCCAACCACTATGGTAATCTTGCACTTTGATAATTTTCTCCTTAACTCAGTATGACCACCATCTTACTTGAGCTTCATCTCCCTAATTGTGTTTTGTGCACCAGGCCTACAGTCATGTCTGAAATTAATACCTGAAAATGTTTAGTTTTTCTAGTTTTATACTCTTTTGTGTCAGGAAAACAAATCCAGTACAGTAGATCTATAACAGTTTCAAGTAAGAATACTAACTTACTTATATCCTTGCCCATCAATAGTGGTAGAGGCACTTAGGTGAACTTACATAGAAACTGCAACATCTTATATACTAAACAACAATTTCATTGCCCATGGAACGCAAAATTAATTGAAAGAGTAAACCCCAAAATGGATATCTGAAAAATAAACTGGTCAAAATTAGTAAGGCAATCAGACTTAAATAATCATATATTTTACCAATAGCACTAGCTTAAAAGTATGGGTCTACAATAACTAGAAAAATACATGTTAATGGCTAGAGTCATAAAAGTTTCTATTATGATAGGCAGTCTCTAATGATGCTTTAATATTATATGATAGTTGTGAAATGATTACAAACTAATAATGAACATAATCTATTTGCAGATTAAAATGTTCTTCCCTGTATTATCTACAAAGTTTAGATGCACCTCAAAATGCCCTGGAAAAGAAATTTCTTAAGTCTCATCAAAATGAACTGCCAGGTTTTTTCCTCCATTTGACGTGACACAGTGCCAAGATTTCTAGTCCTGAATACACACTTTCTATAGGGAAGAGACATTTATCTTGGCAATTAATAGATCATTTATCTCATTTCATACAGCCAATTTTAGTTGTAAGAAAATAAATGTTTATGTATTTATTCTGCTGACTATAATCTATAATCTAATCAGGGATCAACAAATTTTTCCTGAAAAGAGACTGATAATAAATATATTAGACTTTGTAGGCAAGTCTTCATTGCCACTCAAGTGCCAGTGTAGCACAAAAACAGCCTAGACTGTGGGTAAATATAAGTTTCTGTGTTCTAATAAAAGTTTGTTTACAAAAGCAAGTGTTATTGTTGGACACCGTGGTGTGCCCCAACAGTCACAACTACTCAGAAAGCTGAGGCAGGAAGATTACTTGAGCCTAGGAGTTTAGGGCAGCCTGGGAAAGGAAGGAAGGGAGGGAGGGAGGGAGGAAGGAAGGAAGGAAGGAAGGGAGGAGAGGGAAAGAGAGAGAGGGGTAAGAATGAAAGGAAGGAAGGAGGGAGGGAGGGAGGGAGGAAGGAAGGAAGAAAGGAAGGAACAATTTAAAAAAAACAGTGTCAGGCTCATCACTGTTCCAGAGTATTAATGTTTATGCTCACAATAGATATTTGGCTAGGCTGTATACATACATACATACATACATACATACATGAAAGCAATTTTGTTCTTTTGTTTGCTTTCTTTTATTTTTTCCATTTTTTTTGGTTGATACATTATAGTCATAAATCATGGCAGTATTTGTCGTTACATATTTCCACATGCACAATATAACACTACAGTTTGGCCAATATCATTCCCCAGTATTTTCCCTTCACTCTTCCCTCTCCTGGTTCCTTTCCTACACTCTACTGATCTCCTCTTTATTTTCACTTTCTTTTCCTTTTTCCTCTCTTGCTTCCACATCTGAGAGAAAACATATGATCCCTTGATCTTATGAGTTTAGCTTATTTTGTGTAACAGAATGTTCTCAAGTTTCATCCGTTTTCCAGCAAATGACATAGTTCACCTTTATGGCTGAATAAAGCTCCATTGTGTGTATATGCCACATTTTATTTATTTATTCATCCTTGATAAGCACCTAGTTTGGCTCCATAGTTTGGCAACTGTGAATTGTGCTGCTATAAACATGGGTATGCATGTACTACTCTAGTATTATGACTTTAATTCTTTAGGATAAACATTGAGTAGTTGTATAGCTGGGTTATATGGTGGTTTCCTGCCTAGTCTTTTGAGGAACCTCCATACTGATTTCAATAGTTGTTATATTCATTTACAATCCTATAAACAGAGAAAAAAGTGTCCCTTCTTCTCCACATTCTCTCTAGCATTTATTATTGTTCATATTCTTTTTTTTAAGTAGTTGGACACAATACCATTATTTTTATTTATTTATTTTTAATGTGGTGCTGAGGATTGAACCCAGGGCCTCGCACGTGCTAGACAAACAATCTGCTGGTTTTTTTTTTTTTTTTTTTTTTTTTTTTTTTTTTTTAGGAGAGAGAGAGAGGGAGGGAGGGAGGGAGGGAGGGAGGAGAGAGAAAGAGAGAATTTTAACATTTTTTTATTTCTTAGTTTTCGGCAGACACAACATCTTTGTTTGTATGTGGTGCTGAGGATCGAACCTGGGCCGCACGCATGCCAGACAGGCGTGCTGCCGCCTGAGCCACATCCCCAGCCCCAGCAATCTGCTGTTGAGCCACAACCCCAGCCCCGTATCGTTCATATTCTTGATGGCTGCTATTCTGACTAGAGAGAGATGAAAGCTCACTGTAGTTTTGATTTGCATTTCTCTAATTGCTCATGATGTTGAACATTTTCATAGATTTGTTGTCCATTTTTATTTCTTCTTTTGAGAAGAATCTGTTTAATTCATTTGCCCAATTAAGCTAGGTTATTTGAGGTTTTGGTATTAAGTTTTTTAAAGTTTCTTATATAGTCTGGATATTAATCCTGTGTCAAAGAGTAGTTAGCAGGGCTGGGGATGTGGCTCAAGCGGTAGTACGCTCGCCTGGCATGCATGCAGTCCAGGTTCGATCCTCAGCACCACATACAAACAAAGATGTTGTGTCCGCCGAAAACTAAAAAATAAATATTAAAAAATTCTCTCTCGCTCTCTTTAAAAAAAAAAAGAGTAGTTAGCAAATATATTTTCTCCCATTCCGTAGGTTCTTTCTTCATGTTACTAATTGTTTCCTTTGCTGTGCAGAAGCTTTTTAATTTGATGCCATTCTGTTTATTAACTTTTGTCATTATTTTCTGAGCTTTAGGAGTTCTAATAAGAAAGTCATTGCCTGTACCTATATGCTGGAGTCTCAAACCTATATTTTCTTCCAAGGATTTGCATAGTTTCTGGTCTAATTCCTGGGCTTTTGATCTCTTTCAAGTTTGTACAGGGTCTAGTCATATTTGTCTACATATGGATAACCAATTTTCCTGGCACCATTTGTTTAAAGCCTGTCTTTTCTCCCAATATGTTTTTGGCATCTTTGTCAAGAATCAGATGACTGTTAATTGTGTTGGATCTTTTTCTGTGTCTTCTCTTCTTTCCCATTGGTCTATGTATCTGGTTTTATGACAGAGCCATGCAGTGGTTATTTCAATAGCTTTGTAGTATAATTTGAAGTCAGGTATTGTGATGATGCCTCCAGCTTGCTTATTGACTTAGAATTGTTTTGGCTATTCTGAATATTTTATTCTTCCAAATGGATTTCAGGACTGTTTTCTCTAGGTCTGGAAAAATGACATTTATTATTATTATTATTATTATTATTATTATTATTATTATTATTTTAAATTTATATATGACAACAGAATGCATTACAATTCATATTACATATATAGAGCACAATTTTTCATATCTCTCGTTGTATACAAAGTATATTCACACCAATTCGTGGGTATTTTGATGGGAATTGCATCAAATCTGTATGTTGCTCATAAAACCAATTTCAAACATATACAATCATATTAGTAGTGATTTTAGTGTCCAAAAAGAGATCTACTAAACAATAATTACTGGGCTGGTTTGGTGACTTGTAGTCCTAACTACTCAGAAGGCCAAGCCAGGAGGATTGCTTGAGTCCAGGAGTTGGAGATCAGGTTAGGCAACATAGCAAGACCCCCCTCTTAAAAATAATAATAATTACTGATGTCAAAACACATCTCAATCATTATGATAGTCACTAACTCTTCATTGTTTTCCTTGAAACTCTAATATACAATTAGTGAATGTCAATTTAGGACTAATTGTGCTGTTTTATAGTGGAGAAAGCTGATTATAATAGTAAATGAAATCAGCTATCATGAACTGATTTGTGTTTATTTAATTACAATTATCATGCTGATGACTCTACATATTAAGTCTCCACCTATAGTCCCCTAGGTGCTAATTTTAAAAACATGAGTTTTCATTAAAAATAAGAAAAAAAACCCCTCCATATGCATTTCAATAATTCAAATTGTATCATAATTTGACTATTAACACAAGGGAAAAATCAATGCAACTAATTCTGATTTAAATTCAAGATTACACAGTGCAAAAGAGGAAATAGTCTTGGAAAGGGAAGTAGAAAAATGTAAGATACCTCTTAGAGGTCAGAAAAAAGAAATTCAAAAATGTGATTTTTTTTAAAGGTAGTGTTAACTTGAAGTGGAAAACAAAAAGCAAAAAACCTTTGAAGCAAAGTCAGTTGTGTTTACAAGGGCCTTTGAGTTTCTTTGATGTTTTAGTGATTCTGGTTTTTAAAATGTTGATTTGTGGAGGATGGGCACAGGGGATTGAATCTAGGTGCTTAACCACTGATCCACATCACCAGCCCTTTTTTAACATTTTTTTTTTTATTTTGAGATAGGAAATCCATAAATTACTTAAGGCCTTGCTAAATTGCTGAGGGTGACTTTGAACTCAAGATCCTCCTGCCTCAGCCTCCAGAGCCACTGGGATTACAGTGTGCATCATGAAGCCCGGCCTTAAATGTTGATTTTATAATCCTTTGTTTTTAGCTGATAAGAGAAATTACAAAATACAGAATACTTGCAAACTACAAAATATAGGATACTTACAACTAAAGTTGCTTTGTTAAATTATCAGAGTTTAACTAATGTTTCAAGCAGTGACTCTCAAACTGGGAGAGTGATACTAGTCTTATCGAGAGAAGTTTAGAAATGCCTGGGGGCATTTTGTTGTTGTTTCACCATGACTGAGGAAACTACTAACTTTTTTTGGCCAGGCCCATAGATAGTATATAACCTTCAGCTAGTAGGAATAGTCCAAACCAAAGTACCAATAGAGTTCTATCAAGAAACCCTGGTGCAAAGAAGTAATCTACCAAGGAAAACACAGTTTCAGTTAAGTAAGAGAACAGAGCAGGTGCTGGGTGCAGTGCTGCATGCCTGTAATCCCAGTGGCTCTGGAGGCTGAGGCAGGAGGATCGTGAGTTCAAAGCCAGCCTCAGCAAAAGTAAGGCCCTAAACAATTCAGTGAGACCTTATCTCTAAATAAAATACAAAATAGGGCTGGAGATGTGACTCAGTGGTCTAGAGCCCTTGAGTTCAATCCCTGTTACCAAAGAAAAATAGACCACCCAGGTGACTTGTTTGTACCAGTAGGTCTACCTAAAATGAAAAGGGATTTTATGCAGTCAAATTGTTTTATTATCCATTTAAATATAATTCTTTATTTCTTTATGTTTGTCAAGAAGTAAATATATTTAAGATAACAATGAAAAATAATAAAAGAATGACAAGTGTAGGAACCTAATGATGACTTACACTTTTTGATTACAGACTTGAGATTCATCTGAAATGACAATGCAATCCCTAGCTATTGCAACAGAAATCTTAACCTCTGAGTGAAAAAAAAGAGGGATGTTGAGATACCTTCAATCATCTTTTCTCACTTCTGCGTAAGTACCAAGAGAGGTTGGCTAAAAATATTTTAAAACCTAAAACATACTATTAAACTTGGCTTTTCTTTAAAATAAGTGCAAGTATATGATATGGCCTAGTATTAATTTACAATCCCTACTTTCTTATGCTGTGACTGTCTTTAAATGTGCCCAGTTTGAACTGATATGTGCCATAAGTCAGATATCAAAGACGTATTATGAAGAATGTAAAATAACAGTTATATTTTTATTTTGATTACAAGTTAAAAGGATGACATTTTGAATATATTGAATTATGTAAAATGTATTATTAAATGAAGCTCATCTGTCTTATTTTTTAAAATATGACTTCTAGAAAATTTAATTTACATGTAGAGTTAATATTATATTTCTATTGGTGGTTCTAAGGGATCAGTGAGAAATAAGAGAAAGATCATGTTCAGATTCTCTATTTCATCATTTGGGTTTGATGTCATTCACTGATCCTCTTATGTATTCCAAACCATTTCAAATTTCATGTGGATATGGGTAAGACTGAGCTTTCATACTAATTGCAGAGAACTTACTTTCCCATATATGTTTGTTCAGTGTCCCCCACTGAGTATAGTCTTCATAATAGTGTTTATGGTCCTGTTTCTAATTTTATACTGCATGCATCAGTTAAAATGCTGAAGATTCAGGAGGGTTTGCTTTGCTTCAGTGTATGCTCTGGTAGACTATATGTTATCCCGAAGAACATATTTTCTCCTCCACTCTCCGTGTCTCCTCCAAGAGGTGCTTGTGATCTTCCAAGCACACTTTGGGAGGATGTTATCAGCCTTACTTTGTTTCAATGAGAAGAGAACAGTTTCCAGAGTAGGAACTATCTAAAAATGTCTCCTTAGTGATGAAAGCATTTATTGCCAAGACTTTTGTTGCTTTGTCAATTGTCTATATTGGCTGTAACCGCCAGGATTTTGCTGTTTAATTATTTAAACCACATAAATGGACAATCTTTCATATATTATCTCTATTTCTTCTTTAAAAATGAATTATAAAATTTTAACTTTGACCCATATTTGTATAGATGAAATATCTGAGACTCAGAAAAGTTAATGATTTGCCTATAGTCACACAATTAGACTTCTGACTCTTACTACAATCCTTTTGGCTATATTCCTTACTTCTGCTGTTGTTCTGGTAAGGAAGTAATTTATATTTCTGAAAACTAAATGGATGAAGCCCAACAGTGCACTGTGGAAATTGAGATGTGCAGGCCACAAGTCCCCAATATCTGTTCTGCGTTTATTTCAACACACCAAATGTTTGACCTCCATGAAAAGAATTCCAAGGTAAATTAGGCAGAACCAGAAACAGGAACTCATATACATGCCATATATTAGTGGCAATTTCAGATGTTTGAGTTTCTTTCTTTGTACAGTTGAAAGTGGAATAATATTTGTCAGGGCTAGACAAACAGTAGATGCTGGCAGAAGACCTTGCCTTGTATATGACTCACTTCCATTAGTATAGTACACTTCGACATGACTTTTTAATTGTGGGGAGTGCCTCAGCCCTACTGGTCATGCCCAGCCTAAACCTCCATCTTCCCTGGATTTAAGGACAAGATACTTGTTTAAATTCCACTTAAGTTATATGATCCCTTTACTTAAAGTCTAATATTTTATGCATTTTTATTCTATTAAGTCTAAATCCTTATGCTTGATTTTCAAGGAAATTCATAATCTGACCTAAGCACACAAATATGTCATCCTTCATAGAATCCTTTCCTCTTAGCAAAATGAGATGTCTTTACTGTCCTTTAAACATACTTCTTTCTGCTGAGTCTTTCTTATGCTGTTTAATTCACTTGCCTTTTATTCTCTTTTTAGAATCTGAATCCTATGTACTTATCCAGGTCTAGCTCAAATCCCAAGACTCATCTCTTACGTTTAACTCTTTAGTGTTTACAATTTGTACCAAAATAACGTTTTAGCATTTATTTTGTGGCAGGGTAGGGCCCTTGCCACCCTCCCACTACACTAACTTTTACCAAGGAGGAAACTGGTGTTACCAAGAAAGACCTGTTATTTTTTAGGAGTTCCCACTCTCGGGATTATAATGAGGATCTAGAGTCACCTCCACCCTTGGAGATAGATCCAAGCTTGGGGTCCTTCGGCACAGGTGTAAAGGTTGATCCATTGCCTAAACCTCTTACACTGGCACAGAAGATGATGTACACACACACACACACACACACACACACACACACACACACACACATGCCAAAACTCAGGAAGGGAGGGAGGGAGGAAAGAAGGAAGGAGACCCTTTGAAATCCATTGAGAAATGATACTGTTCTGATCAATTTGTTGTCATTTTCTGCCTTACCATATTGTGACCAAGCATAGTGCTTTTATTTTTATTACTTTTTTACTAAGACCTTTACTAGGATTCACCTGGTTTATAACTTTCTACCTTTAAATATAACTGAATCTGCTGGAAGGTGGTGGCAGAATCTGTAATCCCAGATATTCAGGAGGCTGAGGCTGGAGGATCGCAAGTTTGAGGTAAACTTGGGGAACTAAGCCAGACTCTGTTTCAAAATAAAAACTAAACTGGGCATGTTGGCACACACCTGTAATCCCAGCGGCTCAGAATGGTGAAACAGGAGAATTGGGATTTCAAAGCCAACCTTAGCAACTTAACGAGGCCCTGAGTAACTCAGTGGGACCTATCTCTAAATAAAATACAAAAGAGGCCTGGGGATCTGGCTCAGTGGTTGAGTTCCCAAGAGTTCCATCTCTGATAGCAAAAAAAAAAAAAAAATTAATAATAAATGAATAAATAAAATAAAAAGGGCTGGGGATGTATGTAGCTCAGCAGTAGAGCACCCCTGGATATTTGTACTAGGGAGTACAAAAAAAAAAAAAAGAATTTTCAATGCATATTACTTTTTGTCTAGTTTATTTCATTCAGAATCTCCCTGTTTTTGCTATTATCAATAGTTCTTTATTCTTGCTAAGTATGTTTCCAAAATTTATTATCTATTTTCCTATTGATATACATTGGGGATTTTTTTAAGTAAACCAGGTTATATTTATACAGTGGAAAATTATTAAGCAATGAAAATAAGAAGTACATTCACATTCAACAACTTGGATAAATCTTATAAAAATACTTATAAAATCTTATAAAAATGTGGCTAAAAAAGCCACATACCAAAGAACACATGTGTATGATTACACTGTATAAAGTAACAAAACAGGCAAAACTAATCCTTGTTATTAGAAGTTAAAATAGTGCCTAACTCTGGGGGAGTGGAGGGAATAATGAGGGGAGCAATGAGAAAGGGCTCATGAAGGTGCATTTGATGTCCAATTTCTTGACCTGGGTTAGTGTTCAGTGGATATGTTTACTTTGTGATAATTCATTGTGCTATACGTGATTTTCTTTTGTCTGTTATATTTAATAAAAGAGAAGCTCTATTAACAGTAAAAAAATCAATCTCTACATTCATGTAATAGTTAGTAATCAAATGCCTACTGTATGGTTAATATGAGTATAAGGGTTCTGAGGCATGTAAGACAGACATGTTCCCACAGTCCAACATTGGGATTTTTTGATCATTACAAATAAAACCACCATGAATAGTTGTGCACAAGTCTCAGTGTGGATGTATGCTTTTATTTCTCTGGAGTAAATATCTCGACAGATGTGATTTAATTTTTAAAGCAACTGCCAAACAGTTTTCTAACAGTTTGTGCCATTGTTTATACTACATGTTATAGTCTGCAGTTCTAAGAGAGATACCATAGTCTTCATCTTTGTCAACATTTGTTATGAGTCTTAAATTTTTTCCATCCTACTGTATGTGTAATAACATTGCAATTTTGATTTACATTTCAACTTATGTTGGATATCCTTTCATGTGCACATTCACCATATTTGTATCTACTTTGGTGAAGAAAAAAAATCTTCTGCCCATCTTTTCAAATTGGGTGATTTTTCTTATTAATAAGTTGTAAGAATCATTTGTATATCCTAGATATCATTCTCTTGAGAGATATATGTTTTGCCAATACTTTGTCCTAGTCTGTCAGCTTACCTTTCCACTTCCGTAACAATGAATATAGAATAGACAAAGTTTGTTGTTGTTTTTGGTACTGGGGATTGAACTCAGGGTCATACCACCACTGAGCCACATCCCCAGACCTATTTAGTATTTTATTTAGAGACAGGGTCTCACTGAGTTGCTTAGTGCCTCACTTTTGCTGAGGCTGGCTTTGAACTTGCCATCCCCCTGCCTCAGCCTCTTGAGCCACTGGTATTACAGGTATGCACCACCACGCCCAGCATGAGACAAAGTTTTTAAGTCTGATTTATTTCTGAGATGAGAGAGAGAAAAAAGAGAGCATGAGGCAGAGAGAGCTAGTTAGTTTTAAAAGTCTCTGCCAAGCAGCTTTTTATATTTTCTTCCAGAAGTTGTATAGGTTTAGCTGCTACATTTAGGTCTGTAGTCTATTCCTACCAGTAGTGTGTGAGGGCTCCCATTGATCCACATCCTTGCCAACTTATTATTATCTTTTTGATTATAACCATCTTAATAGATGTGAAGTAGTATCTCACTGAGGTTGTACATTTCCCTAATGGTGCTGGGTATCCTTTCATTTGCTTATTTGCTTTTGCATATTTTCTTTGGAGAAATGTCTATTCTAATTTCTTGCCATTTGTCTTTTCATATTGAACAATAAGAATTGCTTGTATATTCTAGGTAGTTATATTCTAACTACATGAATTGTAAATATTTTCTTCTATGATTGTGTTTTCACTTTCTTCGATGGTAGCCTTTAAAAGTTTTAAATTTTATGAAGTTCATTACTTTATTATTTTTTTCTTTTGGTGCTTGGGCCTTTGGTGTCTTAACTACAAAGTCATTGTCTACTCCAATATTTACCTTTCTTACATTTAGTTTTGGTTCTTACATATATATGTGTTGTCCATTTTGAGTTCTTACATTTATGTCTGTGGTCCATTTTGAGGTGATTTTTATGTGGGGTAGGGTTTAACTTAATTCTTTTGCATTAAAGACTACATCATTTTGAAATATATTTTCATTTGGAATGCAATTCTAGGATGTCAGTGTTTTTTTCTTTCAGAACTTGAAAATGTTGATGTACTGTTTTCTGGTTTGCATGGTTCTTGAATGAATTTTGACATTTTACTTTCACTCCTTTGTACATAATGGTATCTCTTTTCTGTAGATGCTTTTCAATTTTTTTCTTAGCACTGGTTTTAAGCATTCAGTGTATATTTGTGTCATCTTTATCATTTTTCTTATTCATTGAGATTTTTGAATCTGAGTGTTCATCAGATATAGAACATTTTTATTTATTATTTCTTCAAATGTGTTTTTCCCACCTCTTTTAGGAACTACCATAACATATATATTGGACTGTTTGAAGCTGTGCATACTGATGCTTTGTTCAGTTAAGTCTCTTTCTCCATGTTTGATTTTGGAGTCTTTATCACTGCATATTCAGTTTGCTGATATTGACTTCTTCAATGTCGAATCTGCTGTTAATCTCATTCAGTGTAATTTTCACCTTAGCCATTGTTTTTTCTGATTTTATCCAATTCTATCTGTTTTATCTAATTCAGACATTTTTATGTCTTCTTTTTTTCTCCTTTACATGCTTATGCTTTTCCATAGCATCTTGAACATATGGTATACAACTGTATTAATGTCCTTGTATAATAACTCTATCACAGTGCAATTAATGATCATTTCTATTAATTTTCTTTTCAACATGGGTTATATTTTCCTACCTCTTTGCATGCCTCATACATTTTTATTGGATTCCAAACATTGTGAATTTACCTTGTTGAATACTGGATATTTTGTATTCTTTTAAATATTCTTGAGCTGTGTACAGCTTTTTTGCTGAACTATCTTGGAAACATATTTTGTATTCTTTTAAATATTCTTGAGCTGTGTACAGCTTTTTCTCTGAACTATCTTGGAAACATTTTTATCTTTTTAAGATTCTGCTAGACAGGGGTTACCTTCAATCTTGGGCTAATTTTTCCCTTTTACTGACTATGTTTCTTGATGCCCTTTTATTATAGATTTTCCATTCTAACTGGTGATTACAAAAATTGATCTCCATGCCAACAATCACCACCACCTTCCATTCTGTTCCTTTCTGAAAGTTCTTTCTCTGGCCTTACATGTGTGCCCATTGTTACATAGCCACAGACTTCAGGGGAACCCTCCATAGATGTCTAGAGAGCTAGTGCATGTACACACTCTCTCTCCCTCTGCAGTTCTCTACTCTCTCCTTTATTCTGCTCTGGGACTTCTAGCTGTGTCGGTCTCTTTAGATTTTAAAATCCATCTCTTCAACTCAGGAGATTTTCTATTTGAGTTTCCCTTCTCTGGATGTGGCCTGAAAAATTCTTTCCAGGGAGTAAATTGGGATAATCCTAGCACTCATCTCTCATGCTTAACTTTATCTTAGAGGTCACTCTTATGCTGCTTATTATCTAATATCTGAGAACTGTTGTTTGTATTTTGTCCACTTTTTTTCCAATGTTTCATATGCGAGGGTAAATCTGTTGCCCCTCTTGGAGAGATTTAGTCTTCCATAAATGTTTAACACTATTCTCTGGTACATCATTTACAATAGATGAGGTTCTTCCTGGTAACAGCAGCATTAGGCCTACTGAATGCTCCTAGGCAAGTGCCTTCACAAATTTCCAATGGTATATGTTGTTATGCTGCCAATTATTTGTTTCAGATATGTTTTTCTTGTCTCATTTAGATTGTACTCTGACATTAGGAACACTTCATATCTTAGAATTTTATGTCCCTGCCACCCAAACTGGTCACATTTACCTTTAACAATTACTCAACCCTTACCCCGTAAGAATTCCCTTTGAGGTATTAAAGAATAATGCACTTGAGATTATTTGTCTCCAGGCCAACAATCACCACCACATTCTATCCTGTTCCTTTTCTGAAGGTTTTTAATATAACGTTATATTAAACATCATGTTAAACATCAATGCCACATATTTAAATGCTATGAGTAAAAGTGAATGCCGATTCATCCACTAATTGTATGTATCCTGGTAGAAAGAACTACCACTACCTTATTGTGGCCAGTTGAGAAATTTTCTTCTCATTATCCACCAGACTAGTTAATATGTCTTTAAGCAATAAGTTTAAAAACTAACACTGATAAATCAAAATATTGAAAACTCTACAAACTAAGCAGCTAGTTCTTCAGTAACTGGAAGCACTGACTAAGCATATAAAAGTATATCTGATTATGAGTCAAAGTAAATATCAAGAAGGTAATATGCAATTAGATCATTTTGCTATTCTGATTTTTCCACCAATGAATTATCATTAATTTATTCTACAATAAGAAAAATTCTACAACATACCACATTCTATAATAAGAAAAATAAGAAAAAAATTAAAACTAGTTTTAAAAGATCTACTTAAATATTCCAGTATCATGTAACCAAACAACTACTCTCCACACAAGTATGTTTTTATTCAACAACAAACACATTCAGGGGTACATTCCTGGAGTTGAGGATGCATGCTGCTGAGAGGTGGACCTTAAATGCCTTGTTCTCATAGCTTATTTCCTCTCAGTACTATTTATATATGGGGGCTTAATAGTTAATATATGTGTTTAGGTTAATAGTGTAGTATATTTATAATATTATTGGAACCATGAGTTTATCCAACAAATCATTTGTTAACTCTCTCATACATTCTAGGCATTTCCCTAGTCACTGATGTAACAGTAGTGAACAAAACAACTAATTTCCTGCTCGTGTTGGAAATTGTGTTTGAGGTTGGGTCAGAGCAGTCAAGTAGATAAACAAATGTAAGGCAAGTGGTAAGAGAAGTCTGAAGTGGTAAGGCAAGTCTGAAGAGAAAGAAAGGCAGGGTAATGGGCTTGATAGTCATGGCAAGAGGCTCTATTTTATGTAGGATGGCCAGGGAAGGCCTTTATCACATGAAATGCCACTGTTACAGAGACATGATAAAGTGAGGGGGCAGTTAGCGAGTCAGATGATTTGGGGAGTTAAGGTTGAGGCAAAGTTGCAAGTGTAAATGCTCTGAAGCAGGGGTGGGCTTGGTGTATTTAAATGGAACTAACAGACAAGAGAAGAATGTTAGGAAATGGGGAGAAAAGGATGAGGGGAGTCACATTGAATAAGAACAGTCCATAATAAGGCAGGGCAGTCCATAATAAAGTCATGGCTTTTTTTCCTGATACCAGAGATTGAATCCCCAGGGGCACTTAAACACTGAGCAACACCCACAGTCCTTTTTAAAATATTTTATTTAGAGATAGGGTCTCACTGAGTTGCTTAGGGACTCACTACATTTCTGAGGCTGGCTTTGAACTCAGGATCCTCCTGACAGCCTCCTGAGCTGCTGGGATTACAGATGAGTACCACCAGGCCTGGCTAAAGTCATTGCCTTTTATTTGGAAATGGGAAGTTATAGGAAGATTTTGAGCAGAGAGACACAATCAAATTTATATTTAAGAATATCACTCTAGTTGCCATCAGGACAATAGATATTGGGGAAAATGAGGGCAGAAGCAAGGACAGAAGAAGGCTATGGGAATCATTCAGGTGACTTATGATGTGGGTTTGGCCTGTATATTGGCTTAGCAGATGCAGAGGAGTGGTCAGATTCTGGGCATGTTTCAAATGCTTATTTGGAAAGAAGGAAGTCAGAAAAATAAATAAATAAAATGCTGTATAATTTATATCAAATTCTAGAAAATGTAAAACAATCTATAATGACAGGAGATGTTTGGAGACAGCCCAGAAAAGGAGAGGGGAGGGATTACAAAGAAGGATGAAATACTCTTTTGATTTTGGTGATAGTCTCATGGGTATATTCATGTCAAAACTTATCAAATCGTACACCTTAAACGTGTAATTTATTGTAGGTCAACTATATCTCAATAAAATTATAAAAATAAAGACATAATATTGTCTAATGGACTGGAGTTGGAATGTGAGAGAAAAGAGATCAAAGATGGTTTGTAAGTTTTGGGCTTTGAGCACCTGGATAATGGGAATTAAATTGTCATTCTTATTTCTGAGATAGGGAAGACTGAAAGGAGCAGATTTTGAGAGAAAAATGAGTTCAGTTTTCAACATGTTGTTAGAGATGCCTACTAGATACATTTTATAACATAATAAATACATGGTAGAAAAGAAATGAAGAATGACTCAGATAGACAGTTTCTCTGTATGATCCACTGGTTCTCCAGAAAGCGCAGAAGTACACTGGACCAACGGGGACCTCTCATGGCCCCTGTAGACAAATGTTTGTGCACACCTTTTTTCCATCGTTTTCTTTATTTAACATTATGAACATGGTGGATTACAGTTAATTTGGGGATTCAGTTAATTTGGGGAAACAACTGATGGGTTCATTGTTGGAGGTTGATGAATAACCTTAGCAGAGACTATAGTAACAAGCCCTTGGTCACAGACAAATGAGAATGGCTCCACCCAGGATGGGAGCATTGCAGACACTCTTCCTTGGGTTGGCTAGCTTGTGCCTTCCCCCCCACCCTTAACTGTACATATCAGTAATTCAGCTATATTATGATTTAAATCATATTTTGCTCCTCTTGTCAGAAAGTACAATTGCTTGTTAGTTGATAGGTTGTGATGAAAAGAAGTCTACTCCTTGGGCTTGAAACTTAGCTCCATTACTCACTGGACCTGTGACTGCCTCAATTTACTCTAAAATAAGGATTGGAATAGGACCTACTACTACTGTAAGGTACTATTGTTCTGAAGATTAAATGAATTGATATGTATAAGACCTTCAGAATAACAACTGGACATAAAGAAAACGTTCAAGAAATGTTAGCTACTAGCTTTCTTCTCTGACAATAGGTTTTGTCAGTTGGTTCCCACTGAGTTGTGGACTTTTTCGGACCAGCACCAGATATCTTGTCTTTTGATTTTCATCCACTCCCACACCATGCTAGGGCTTTGTCCAGCGTCTGGCATGAATGGTAGCACAAAATGAAAGTTAAAAATATGCTGTTGAATTAAATGATTTCTTCCCTTATGGATAAAGATAAGAATCTCAAGATCTTAGCCCAAAGACTAATGTCCATCTCTCTGCCCCCACCTGTCCCCGCCTTAAAAAATGAAGCAGGCCACTGTCTCCAGTTTACAACCTCACTCACAGTTCCATTCACCTTCCCTTTTCCTAATCAGAGGGATCTTGGGGTGGGGCTTCAAGGAACCTTTAGGAGTTTGAAGGGGAGGGAGCCTGGAACCATAGACTAGCTATGACAAGTCAGGGGTGGGATTTGGTAGTTCAGAAAAGGAGGTACCAGACCAGGAATGGGGGATGGGAGTGATGGTGGAGTGGGCTAGTTCAGGATGGACCAGAAATGAGATGTTGAGGAAAGCCAGAAAGGACCCTTTGGCGGAATGGGGGGGGATGGGTGGGTGACGACTAGAATCACACGGAGGGTCGCTTGTGAGGTCACAGAAGCAAAGGCAGGTGATTGGACGAGGAGAGTCCTAGTTGCCAAGGCAGCGACTAGAGGAGAAGGTCTTCAGTTGAGGAGAAGTCTCCACTAGAGAAGGATGGAGCTCTGGCTCCTTGCGTTCTCCAGTAGAGTCTGTGGATCGACCCCCAAATATCCCTGCTGACGTGTCACCTGGGAAAGGCTTAAGCCTTCCTGGGCGCCACCCCTCCGCGCTTCGCTACCCACCCGCCCCCTGAGCCCCGCCTCCGGCGCCGCCTGCCGCAGCCTACCGCTCACCGGCTCCCGAGGTGACCACAACATGGCTGTGGCTCGGGGGCTGCTCTTCTGGCTGTTCGTGCTCTGTCCTACCTGGCGAGTGCTGGGCCAACCGGACCCGAAGCACAAACTCTGTGCAGATGAGGAATGCAGTAGTGAGTGCGCAGGCGGGCGGGCGGCCCGGGGTCTCGGCTCTTTGGGGCCACATGGGGCTCCGATCCCCTGGTCCCCAGCCCCGCGGGCTGGGCTAGGGGGTCGCAGGATGACGGGTGGGGCGCAGGAGTGACAGAGCCTCGGACCCTGCGTGTGTCCCCTCCGGCTCTGCCGGAGCCCCGGCCAGCCCGCTCAGGTTGCGGGGGGCTTCGACTCCCACTTGTTGCCAGCATTTTATGTTTCTCTACTGTCTGAGGCGGGGTTGGGAAACATGATTCCCCAGGGACAGCTCTCAGTTTCTTCCCTTCCAGGATTCGCCTAGGATCTCAGTGGGTGATGGGGTTGTGCGCCGTGCGCCCGGGGCTCCCCACGCTGTATCAGAGCGCTTTTCTGCCCCCTCCACAGGGACCTGGGCCGGTGTGGTATCAGGGCAGATGCTCTCCAGGGCTCGGTTGCCTTAATCCCAGCGGCAGGTTGATGGTGGGGCTCCTTGGGAAAGGCTCACTGGCCCCTTCGTCCTTTTGCTGCACTAGGGATTGGGCTGGTTTTGCCTTTTAACAGGGACTAGAGTTTAGGTTTGGGAAGAGCACTGAGTCCAGGCACGCAATGTGTTCCGAGGTCTCGGCCGACTCTGCTTCAATCCTGTCATTTCTGTGCATAGAAGCCTCCCTTCATATTTGAGGTAGGGTAGCAGGTGGGCCAATAATCTTTTGCTTTTGAAAGAGGCCAAGGATCTGCACCGGCCACCTGGGAACTGCAGCCTCTTCTGTGCGCAGGAAGCGGACAGAATTGCTTCCCAGTCCTGGATTGGAGGTGGGCGGTGGGGAGGATGTAGCCATTCAGATTCAGATGAAGAGGTTTGTTGCAATAACAATAATAAATACTCCAAGATTTTTATAAGCCAATTCAGTTTTAGAGTCAGTCGCTAGTGTTGTTGGAACCTCTTTCCTCTATATAGTTACTGGCCCAGAATACTTCTTATGGCCTCCCACTTGGTTTCTAGTAACCTTGCAACTTGATGACCGTGTTGTCCATAAATTGTAAGCAGTACATATTTTAAAATATTCATGCTAAAAAGGCCAAGAAGTTTACCATTGAGCTCTTTATGCCTAAATTGGTGTTACCAAAAACAAATTTTATAATTTGAATTGTTTGTTCCACTCCAATAAAGAAAAAAGATGTCTCCAATATATGTTAAGCAGTTCCTAGAGGTAACCCTAAGGCTGGAGTAAATAAACACTCAGAAAAGCAAAGCAGCTGCCATGATATTTCCTTTCAGTTTTGCTATTCTTTGCTGTCGAGCGCTATCCTATGTGGGCTACCTGGACAATCTCATCACTGATGCTTCCTCAGTACTAAGACATGGTGTTGGTAAGGTTCAGTGGGGTAACATAACTTGAGAAATGGCCTGTGTCCAAACAGATGTGACCAAACACAACAGGTGGGTCTGTGTTGTGTTGTAGGAAGTAGTGAGGTGTGTATGTCAGGTGTCCTTGTGTGCCTTCCAAATAAGTGCTCCAAAAAAAAAAAAAAAGAACTAAATAGGTGCTCCATAGTATGCATTATGTTGTCACCTAATATATTACTGATTTGTAAATCCTCTATGACCTAAGGGGGAACAAGAGAAACATTGCCATTTCCACTTGTGATGAGAATTCCCCACTTTAAATTGTCTCTCACCTTCAACTTGGCCTCTTAATTATATATGAATTAGGATGCTGAGAGTTCTGAAAATAGTCCTATTTTAGCTTCAAAAAAACAAGTTACCCTCTCCAAATCTGTTTGTTCCTCAGACATATATTTTTATAAAACACACATTCTTGTGTATTTTACTGCTAATTGGCTTTTAGAAAAAGTGTTATTTCCATTTCTTCTTTATGATTTTTACATAACATCTATTGTCCATTTCATCTTAAATCAGAAACTGTGTATTTGGTCAACCAAAAGAAAAATGTTGCTTCTACAAGTTTCTAGATCAATTGTGATTCTAGTCCTGCATTTTAAGCATGAAGGTATTGCCTGACCTTTTCTCACGGTTAAACTTGTTCCTTGTCAGATAGGATACCCACTTTTGATTTTGTTTATTAAAAAAAAAATACGAATGAGGGGGCTGGGGATGTGGCTCAAGCGGTAGCGCGCTCGCCTGGCATGCGTGCGGCCCAGGTTTGATCCTCAGCACCACATACAAACAAAGATGTTGTGTCCTCCAAAAACTAAAAAATAAATATTAAAAGAATGAGAATGTTTTGAAACAATCTTAATGTTGGATATAGTCAACGATATTTGCTCAGAGAAAATACATTTCCTGGTAATTTACCCCGAGATGGTAACTCTGCTGCAAATGAAATTGACAGTGTTTATGGCTGCATGGTAGCACTTGCAGCCACTTAAAGGTAATGTCTTTTAGCGGTTAGTTCAAGTTAATTAACCCCTTGGGGGTTCCTGGATATTCTTCCCTCTTCCCTATTACCTCTGCATGAAGCCATACTTAAGCCTGTCCGTGTCTACACTTGGATTTACATATTTGCAAAATGAAGCCTTTATGATTATGAAACAGAAAAAAAATTGAGACCTGCAAGAACCAAGAGTTTCACTGAAACCAGCCATGGTTGGTGGTAGCCACTTTGCTTTTTATTTCTCAGCACAGAGAAAAATAGAGAAGCTTCCTTTTCCCTTGTCTAATTGCAGGGAATATTGTATTTTATAGCAATAAAATCTCTTAAGGATTTTAGATACTTTGAGCAGGTGAATTAAAAGTGATTCCAGAGAGTACTGGAAAAACTTGATTTTTGTTCATAGTGGGATTCATATTTCCTGATGAGTCAATATGGACTGTGAAAAATCAAATCCTAATATTTGTTTTTCTTTTTTCAATGTTTATATACAGTGTTAATGTATCGTGGTGAAGCTCTTGAAGATTTCAGAGGCCAAGATTGTCGTTTTGTAAATTTAAAAAAAGGTGACCCTGTATATGTCTACTATAAACTTGCAGAGGTATCACCAGAACTTTGGGCCGGAAGTGTAAGTAAAAGTTTGACAGGTGTTATATTCTTACTTTTGATGGGTTTTTCAGCAGTGTAGATTTAAATGACTGATTTCTTGGGGTCTTTGTAGAGTTAACCTGACCTCTCTGCCAGGCCCCGTGCTCCTAAGACACCTTAGGCCTGGCACAGCATAGAAAGTCAGGAGACTTTCTGAAACAGAACTGAACTGGTTGTGGTTGCTACCCTTCACATCAAGTTCCAGAAGGCTCTACACATCATAGAGGTTGTCATGGTGAAAACCTGACAATTCTTAGCTTTGCTGCTTCAAAAGGGAAGGATTCATGGACATTAGAGTTAATCCTGTAAATTAAGTCTGAGATAGTAACTCAGGCATGCATATTTAAATTCGATTTTTTGTGTATTTTACCAAATTATTTGTGCTGTTTTTACTCTAAAAAAGCAGAATTTTATGTTCATTATGTGCTTTTTTTCCCCTTTTTTTTCTTTTTTGCAACTTCTGGGTCATCCATTTCTTGCTTTTCCTATATTCTATGCCTGAAGGTTCCCCCAGGGGTTCTACTTCCAGCCAGTTGTATGGATCTTCTGATGAAAGACATGACATTGTTTATATCATGCTTTGATATTTTCAATGGGGAGATTCACTAGGAGGGACCTCATTGGGAGACTTATGAGTATTGTCCTTTTCATTTTAAAAAATGTGATATGTGGATTGTTTACTAAGAGTAATCCCTATGGGAAAACTAGTTTCATTTTGTTGCCATTTCTGATTCTTAGGGAATGATCTTGAAACATGGTGCCTCTAGGTACAAACTTTATATTTAGACAGAGTCCCAGTTGCAATACTCCATATAAAGAACCATCTATTGTTTTTTTCAAGTATACCAAATAGGATTGGTAATCTTTAAACTTGGAACTGTTTTTCTATGTACCTAAGTGGCATTTTTCATATAGTAGTCGTCTTTCTCCCCTTCTTTGAGCTTTTGGATAAATGGGCTTGATTTACATTTTCTCCTCTCACATTGTAGCCTGTTAACTATGCTCATCCCTAGGACTCTTGCCATTCTGGGTGGCAGCACTCATCCTGTCTTCCTGAGGAGCCCTGCTTTCAGCACCTGACCAGAAAGGATCTTTGCCGAATGATGAGTGTTTGGGTGGCACTTTGTTTGCATTGCTCCTGTGGCATTCATTTGTCTTCTTTGTAAGTCAGGTTGTGTTTTATCTTAGCTCCTCCCTATAAAGTGAAAAACTCAGTTAGGAAAGGACCCCTATCTAATCCATCTTCCTTTTGAATATTTCCTTTCAGGGCAGTGGCACTTAAGTACATTTGTTCTGATAGTAGCTTATGCAGAATTTGTTCTCTTGTGGCAGTTCTTTGCTCCCCACCCACAAATCAAATCAACAGCACCTTGGCAGGGATGATGTATGGAAGCAAAATTAGATATAAAAATTATTCCCAGTCATGAGCCTCCATGATTCTGCATCATTTTTTTCATATCACAAGGAATGGGATACCACCCAGTGTGTAATTATGGAGCTTTATATAATCTATGGTCTCAATTGACACAGATTAAGAAGGGATAAATGTGTTTCCTTTCTCCATACATCTCTGGTTTCTTTCCCTTTTCCAAATTTAACCTTAATAGAATTTTCATCAGAAGGGAAAAGTGTATTTCCCCTCAGACTCGCCTCTCATGTCATTTAGGAAATTAAAAACTCTTTAGTTTTCAAAATGATTCTCCTTTCGAGTTTTTAGTTTTCATTCTGCAATGTTGTTGGTTTTCTAGAGTCTCAGACTTTATCTGCAGTGATGAAGCTTTTAATTGCTCCGTCTTATCTAATCTTCATGGCAGTATTCTACCACTAATACTGGCTCTCAGATGGTTTCTAGATATAACAAGAACATTCATGAATGGGGATATTTTAGAGGTAGTGATAAAAGATGCCTTTTTAAATTTTCTTTTGGGCATTTGATTTGCCTATCAGTTTCCTTTAATTATTGGCAAGAATCTTCTGTTCCTTTTAGTCAGTAGTTAGTAATAAGAGTGTCTTTCTCAAGGGGAACTTTATATGCCTTTTGTACACTTTATGTAACTTCATATAATTTAGCTGTTGGTGCTGAAAATAAATGGGGTTCTTTTCTGCAGAGGATTTATTTTGGGTGAAACTGAAGCTTGATATGTGATTTCATATTCATTATATTGTAATTTAATTTTCTCCCCAAATACTAGTAAAAGTAGATTTTGAAAAAGCTAGGAAAGCATATGCTATCAATACATTTGCTATAGTGGTAATACATTTTAGAGATGTTGTATTGTTTTTACTTGTTAATTTTTATGACTGTTGTGTATTGGTTAAGAAAGACATAAATATTGGTTTATGAGCAATGCTACAAAAAGTACAGGTAAATTCTTGCTAGAGGTTAATTGGAATTGCATTTATAACCAGCTTTGATTTACATAGTTTTAACCATATAATATACAATAATCTCCTATGCAGATCTTTTATTTACTTCAGAAGTCTTAACTTTATATTCTCTGTGTTGAGAATTAAGCTAAATGTAAAAAAGAAAACTTCCGTAGTTGGAAATGTTGTTTTAACAGTTCTGTACTTAATTTTTATTTGGAATAATAATCTCAGTGTAATTGTTATAGCAACTTTCTTTCTTGGTTATACCATATACCTATCTATTATGTGTATATTTCCTGCCACTTCTGAGAAATCTCTTATTTATATTCCTTGTACAGAATTTATTTGATATTTGTCTCTTTTGCACTATAGGTTGGCCGTAGTTTTGGATACTTTCCAAAAGATTGCATCAAGGTAGTTCGTGAATATACTAAAGAAGAGCTACAAATTCCAACAGATGTAAGCTATGGATTTCTTTTTTGTTCTCAATTGTAAACTGGCTTATAAATCCATCAGTTATATTCAGTTAACTGCTTCTGAAAGTTTTATAATGTGTTTGAGGGGCAATCTAACATTTGTGTATCAGATTTTCATTTGAATTCAGACTACCTGTAAAAAAAATGTTTGAAAGGTATTCAAGGGTGATTATATTATAATCTGAGAGTTGTCTAATATATTGAAATAGATATTCTTGTAGAAGGCTCTTTACTCAACTATAGGGCTTTTCTTTTCTGTTTTATATGTGAAAAATAAATAATTTAATATATTTGTACTTGGCTATTAAATTTAAGAGGTAAATAATTTCATTTTACAGGCAAAACTCATTGGATAGTTATTAGACATTTTAAGTATATTTAGGTTAAATTAATAAACTCTAACTTTTATACTAGGCTAGAAATATGTACTTACAAAGGTTTTCTTATTCTTAGTCATATATGGGCTCATAGTCATGTTATAGATTTGGAAAAGGGGACCTGAGCATTTCAGGTGATGTTCAGTCTCAGATCTTTTAAGGCCCCAACTGCTTCCTTTATACAACATTCCTCAATGGTGCTCTGACTTAAATTGATTTTGTGACTGAAATAATTTTGTGTTCTAGAATTCTCACTTCAGCTGATTATTTTCTAGAGTTTTAAATTGTATAGTAATTGATGCCCACCAACACTGAAACATCTTTGGGCAGCTCTTTGTAGTGGCTGTAGAATATGCAAGCTGCTAGGCTAGGACAGTTCTTAGATTAGATGGGCTGAATGGATAAAGTCATCCTGTTTGTTGTTGCTGTTCCTAAAATTTCTTCATAATCTCAGGGGCCATAAAATCACTTCTGTTGCTTGTTGGACTTCATTGTTGGTAAAGAGAGTTCTTGGGATTTAAGCTGTGACAGCAGTTCACTGATTACAGAGAACTCATTTGTTTTGAACTCTGCCTTCTCATTATATTTCCCATTACATGCATCCCTCATGGCTTAGAAATGCATGTGATGGGGAGAGGAAATCACTCATCCCTACTACATTGAACTGCCTCCCCCACCCCC
Organism: Spermophilus citellus; assembly: GCF_964194105.1. NCBI lineage: Eukaryota > Metazoa > Chordata > Mammalia > Rodentia > Sciuridae > Spermophilus > Spermophilus citellus. Next base: position 206,114 of record NW_027673096.1, on the reverse strand, counting down.
GGAACCCCCACAGAATATTAGGAAGATTTAATTAGGAGATGGAAATTTCTTTTTTAAATTTCCACTCATACTATGGTTCCTTTTATATCAATTTGCTTACTAGTGGCAAGAAGGAAGACTAGATAAATATATAGATAGTCCTGAGAGAGATCTTAGTGACTGTGAAACCCTGATGAAGAGAAAGGTGTATACCTTGTTGAATCTTGTTTTCAGTTTGTTCTTGTGGTAATAATGTGAGGAGCCTCCTTAATATCATTCTTTATTCCATCAAATGTACTTGTATCTCAGTAAGATACTTTAAAACTGATTCATCTTTCTCAGTGCTGCAGGATCTTCCAGCTTCTCCTGAGCAAATGATTAAGAGTTAAATTTCTGAAACATAGGTGTAGATATTAAGAGCTGGAGGATCCTATAAGTGATACCTTGCCTTTCCCTACTTATGTTCAGAGCAAATTGAGAGAGACCCAAGAGTCAGGCAGTTGGAGACCAAATTGTCACCATTTTTACTCATTATGCTTTTTAAAGAATATGACCCATGTTAAAAAAAGAAAGAAAGAAAGAAAGAAATAATAGACTTTCTAACGCTGTAGTCTAGAAAAAGACAGATTTACTCAGCCATAGATGGAGTTAGCCAATGGGGGTTGGAGGAGGGTAATCTGGTTGACCCCAAAGATTCTTTAGAACCAATCCTGAATTTGGGAGGGTGGATGAGTTTGCTTTTGTGACACTTTGTTATTGACACACTAATGGTTTTCTTTTCCTTACAGGAGACAGATTTTGTCTGTTTTGATGGTGGAGGAGATGATTTTGATGATTATAATGAAGAAGAATTTCTAGCATTTTTGGAATTGTATGATTCTGCAAATGAAGATTCTGAGAAAGGTATAGAAAAAGTGGAACAGTTTCTTGAAGTCTCCCAGGATGTTGAACCTGAACCTAAACCAATGGTAGCAAACTCAGAGCACATTGAAAGTGCATTCTCAGAAAACAGTATGGATCTTGAGGAACAATTTTTGGCTCAGAAGAACCATCCTCATGCAGATAGTCAAACAGATAATGCTCAGGGTGAACAAACTTCATTTGAACTTTTTGAAGAAATACTACCAGATAAATTGAAAGTGTTCATTTTATAATTGAAGGGTCTGACAGCTCTAATTAGGATTTTGAAGTTTTCTTCTCTGTGTTAATTGTCTTTAGGAGAGGGACATATTCCAGGCACTGTGACTCATATATTTAGTGAAACACTCGATGGATATTGAAACTGAAGAAAGACAATTCTTATTCTATAGCATAAAATAAAATAGCCATTTCCCCTTTCAATTTTAGAGCTACTTATAACAGAAGGTACTCCTGTTGATGCTGCTGATACAGAAAACCAACTAGAGATAAAGGTGGAAGAGCCAGCAGATGCCACCCTTTTGGACAGCATACTTTTCTTGTTACATTCATTCTTGCTTTATTTGTCTAAGATGGTAAGTTTGACATAGTTTCTTCAATTAGAATGTTGATTATTTATTAGTTTTTAAGTGGCTTCTGGTCATGAAGTGAAGAACTTAAAATGTCTTTATGAAAATGACTCCTGACCCTTTGAGTAGATAGCTCCTGAAACAAAAGCCATAGGGGTGTGGCTTTAATGGCTACTTGGTTTAGCACATGAGAAAGATTTGCTGTCTACCAAGGCTGGACATTTGCACACCTGTAAAAACTTGGTTCTTCCCCTCAGAACCTTTCTTTCTGGCAGGGAGATAATGGCATTCACTTAAAACACAGTAAGATAATGGTAGAAAGAGAGGTATTTATTTGATGGTAGAACATTATTGTCCATAAATGCATTTATTATGGTTGGAAGGGTGATCAATAAGGTCATAAAGTAGTTGAGATGTGTTTGAAGCACTGGCAAAGGGCAAACAGGGAGTCTGACATGTGGTTTGTTGTTGATTAGACAGGCTGGGGTGGAAGACTGAGGGGGAAGGTGGTAGTCAGAAGAAATGTGTTCAGAGAAATGGAAACATGAAGAAAAGGATATTTGGGGAGGGCAGGAGAATGTGAATAGTTGGTGTTGTAAAGTGTGAAGTTGGAAGGGGATGGTCTGTTGGAGAGGCCAGCAAATCTTAAAGGAAGTCATGAGCCAAAGTAGCATTAGACCATTAATAGTGGGGATCCTTAGAAAGTTTTAAGAATGAAAGGAATTAGATTAGATCTGTTTCTTAGAGTCACTTAAGGCTGATCTTTCTAAAGAAAATCATGATCCAAACAAGATATTTAATCTGTCTAGAAGCTTATCTAAGCATTTTAGGACTTACCTCCCCCCCATTGGTATTTGTTGATATTGGACTTTTAGAGTTTAATTATAGGAATGAGAAAGCTTTTAGAGGTTGGAGGATAAGATGGTCCTAGGGCCATTGTGACAGTAATCCTCCTCAACTGAACTTGTTTTCTGAAGATTGTATTATTTCAAGGCTTGTGTAAGAAAGATGATGTTGTTGTTTTCCTTGTAAAATGTATAGATTTTGAAGCCAGATAGATCTGGTTTCAAATCCCAAGGTTATTATTTAGAAGTTTGGGCAAATAACTAAACTTTTGAAAAAAGTTTTCATCATCTGAAAAATGTAGATAATGCTTACTCCCTCATAAGAATTAAATGATTTGACAAGGTAAAGTGTCTGGTGAGGTGTCTGGCATTTTGAAGGGTTTTACCCCCACGCACCCCATAATTCTCATGTAGGCAGTCAGAAGGTGATATAAAGACAATGAATATACCTGGGGAGGAAAGACCACCAGGGTGGAAAAGATGTGGTGGGGAGAAACAAATCATTTTTCAGTTGGCTCCATGTTTGTTCATGATGGTGGCAGCCACCTGGGTAAGGGGTATGTATAAGCCAGGCAGTTAGAATAATGATATTTCCAGTGATTAAAGCAGTCTTCCACAGTCATAATTTGATTATCAGAATGAATAAGCATCACTTGGAAAGTTAACAGCCTCACGATATGGGAAGGATTTCTTTATTCATATTTTTAGGTATGCACACAGCCCTCCTCTAGGTCTAGGTCGGGGGACACGAATGTGGTGCAGGTATGGTCAGTGATTGTACGGTGATAGGTAAGACATAGATGTGAGTGGCAAAGAAGAGGCACAATGTTAGGAGACTGATTTGAAAGATTTCAAAAAGGCATTTTGATGGCCCAGTATGTACAGGACATTGTGCGAGGACTAAAAGAGTCTAACAGGTGTAAGGAATAATTGTGATTTTTGAAAGCCTTAAGAAAAGGACTTCACAAATATATGCAAAAATTATGAACAAGTCAATGTAAAATCTTAAACAAGTAGTATGATATCTGATAGGACTGGAGAGTAATAGACTCTGATGTGTTTGGGAGATGTGCACCAATCAGATTCATTGATCAATGGAATCTTAGTAGAATCTTAGTGTTAGAAGAAACCTTGGAAGGCTGTTAGTCTAGTTTCTCACTCATTGCTGTAATTTTCTTTACTGTGGCCCTGACGAGTAGTTATGAGGCCTGTACACCAGTATTTCCTAGCATGAGTCACTCTCTTACAAGACTATCTGTTCTTCTGTTGTCTAGTTCATCCTTGTATTGACTCCAAATTTTTCTCCACATGATTTCCTCTATAAAATTGAATTCTTTTCTACATAGAAATTCTTTAAATATTTGAAGTTATATCTTAATTTAAAAATTATTTTTAGTATTTTTATCATGGAAACTTTCAAATAAGAGCAGAGAGAATAGTAGGGGACTATAGGTAACCATAACATACTGTATATTTTAGAATACTAGAAAAAAAGATTGTGAAAGTTTTACCATAGAGAAATGATGTTTGAGGAGGTAGATATATTTAACTGATTTAAACGTTACATAGTGTATACATGCATCAAAATGTCATGTTACCTACTTCAATAATTATAATGTTTGTTTCTATGTACTAGTTAAAAAATAAATTTTAAAGCTTTAAAGAAAAGCATAGAGAATAGTATAATGAACCCACGGGCCATCACCCAACTTAACAGTAATTCCTTGATAGCCAATATCAGTGAGTTTTTTTTTAATTTGTTCTAATTGGTTATACATGATAGCAGAATGCATTTTGATTCATTGTATATAAATGGAACAAAACTTTTCCTAGTTGTACACAACACATGTGTAGTCCTACATGTACCTCGGGTAATGAGGTTCATCTCATTCCACCATCTTTCCTATCCCTATGCCCCCTCACCTGTCCTACCTCCCCTTTGCCCAGTCAAAGTTCCTCCATTCTTTCCATGCCCCTTACCACCCACCTCACCCCCATTATGGGTCAGCATCCACTTTCAGAGAGAACATACAGCTTTTGGTTTTTGGGATTGGCTTACTTCCCTTAACCTGATATTCCCATTCACCCGCAGATGCCATAATTTTTTTCTCTTTTAATGCTATAAGTAATATTCCATTTCATATATGTACCACAGTTTCTTTATCCATTCATCTGCTGAAGGGTTGGTTCCACAAAACTATGGAATGCTTCACAAATGTGGGTGTCATCCTTGCTCAGGGACCATGCTAATTTTTTCTGTATTGTTCCAATTTTAGTATATGTGCTGCCAAAGCAAGCACACTCTGAGTTTTAACAAATGTAGATACCCATGTAAAAACTACCATAATCAAGATATAGAACAGTTTTTTCACTAGAAAAGGGGTTTCCTTGGGATCCTTCCCAGTGAGTTCCTTCACCACCTGTTCCAGGCAACCACTGATAACTTTTTTTTTTAAACTATAGATTCATTTTTCCTACAGTACTATTTCATATATATGCCACTATAAGTGGACTCATATCTGGGAGTGCAATTGCCTCCTACGTTTAATGTATGTTTTTATCTTATGTGATACTGTCAAGCCATGCTAAAAAATGACCACAATCATTTTATACTTCCACCAGCAATTTAGGAGACTTCCACTTGACTTCATCTTCACTAGCACTTGGGCCATTCTAGTGGGTATGTCTTTGTGAGTTTATTTCCTGATAATTAATGATATTAAGTGAACTTTTTTTTTTCTTTTGAGATAGGGTCTCACTAACTTGCTTAGGCCCTTGATAAGTTGCCAGCCTCAAACTTGGGATCCTCCTGCCTCAACCTTCTGAGTTGCTGGGATTACAGACATGTGCCATGATGCCTGGATCAAATACTTCTTAATGAGCTTGTTGACCATACTGTTTTTGTAGGTCGACTCTCTCTGGCTAGCTGGAATCCAGACTTCTCCCAGCTCAGTGCCAACTGTGGGATTGGTTAGCTTATAGTTGTTCTTGGCCCTCGCAGGTACTGCTTAGAATGTAGCCCCAAACTGAAGACCACCTCCATGCAGATTTCTGGAACTCTTTTTCTTTGTGGCTCCCATCTTTCTGGTAGTTTTCTCTACAAATTTTTGGCTGCTTAATCTCCTGGAACTCTGGTCTCTCTCTCCTCAGTGAGACTGTTATGCCCCATTTGGGTTCCCCTTCGCCAAACTGAGGTCTAGAGGGTGCCTCCAGGTAGAATGCTCACCTATTTGTTCTCCTGCTCTTAGGGGTGACAGTTGCATGTCCCTTGTGGCTTTCTATCTGAAAAATAGCTTTTTAAAAATATATTTTGACTGGGCATGGTGGCACATGCCTTAATCCTAGTGGCTCGGGAGGCTGAGACAGGAGGTTCACGAGTTCAAAGCCAAAAGTGAGGTGCTAAGTATCTCAGTGAGACCCTGTCTCTAAATAAAATACAAAATGGGGCTGAGACTGGGGATGTGGCTCAGTGATCAAGTGCTCCTGAGTTCAATCCCTGGTACCAATATATATATATATATATATATATATATATATATATATATATATATATATATATATATATATTCCAACTTTCTGGTTGCTTTCAGTGGGAGAATAAGTCTCATAAGTTACTCTCTATTGATTTCTCCTTTTGTTGTAACTTTTTGCAATAATTGAAAAAAAATGTTTGTGGGACTTCTAGGATATATTGTAGTTTGGGTGAATAAATGATATCCCCCTGGTACAACAATTTAACCTGTTTTCTCTATTGCCTTTTTTTTTTTTTTTTTGGTCGTGCTGGGGATTGAACCTTGGGCTCCATGCATTCTAGGCAAGTGCTGAGCTAACAACCTCAGCCTCTCTCTGTTGCTTTATATTTCTTGGAAATTGGTAGTCAGATTTAGGTTCAATTCTGTTTCTTATGAAAACTTAATAGGAAATATTGCATTGACATCTGCATGTCCTCTCCTTTGATGTTGACTACTAGTCAACAGTGACCTTGGTGAGATTTGCTAATATATTACAGGTTGCAAAATAGCAATGGTCTGAGTTGCTGGGATTTTTCTTCATTTAAAGGCTGGGATGCCTATACAAATAAAAATTTATGATTGATTATTCTTTCTTTTTTTTGGTACTGGGGATTAAACTCAGGGGCACTTGGCTAGTGAGCCATATCCCCAGCCCTATTTTGTATTTTATTTATATACAGGGTCTCACTGAGTTGCTTAGCAATTCGCTTTTGCTGAGGCTGACTTTGAACTTGCTATCTTCCCTCCTCAGCCTCCCAAGCTACTGGGATTACAAGTGTGTGCCACGGCGCCTGGCTATGATTGATTATTCTTTACACAGATATTTGGTTTGTATAGTTAAGGCAGGAGATAAACATTTGATTCCTTTTCTTCATTTAAACACTTTTCAGAATAGTAAGGTATTATTCTAGCATTATCAAATGATACCCAAAGGGGCTTTTGAAATCTTTTTAACTTTTATTTAAGAGTCAGTCTGATGTCATGCATTTAAAAATATTTGGTGTGTTTAATCTAGTTAGGAATAGTAATTGTTCTTACCTGATGCTCAATTTCTCCCCCTTTTGCCTTGTAGAGGCCTCTTTATCTTGGCTCCTGGGACCCTTTGCCACCACCTAGTGGTCATTCTTACCTATTTCCCTTGCTTTTGAACTATGAGAGATGTTCCAAGTTCATCTTAAACATTCCCTGTCCAGACCTTGAAGGAACTATTTCTCTAAAAGAACTTTGGTTCCTTTCAATAGGAAATGATATTTAGAGGCTACATTCCAAGTACTAAGATTGCTTATTGCTCAAATTGACTGTCATTTGTAGGCCTTTTTAGTGAACAAAGCTCAGAAATATATGGGGATTTTTCATCATGTCATTTAGATAATTCCCATGAAAATTCAGGATGCTAGAGAGATTTTACTTCACTTCATCTATCTTAGATTTGTGTTTTCTTTCTCTGATGTTGGAGTTCCAGTTTTCAATGACATCAATATAATTGTTTACAGTCTTGTGCCACTTAATGACATTTTGTTCATTAGTGCATAATAATGGAGCTAAAAAATTCTTGTCACCTAGTATTTTTAATATCTTTTTTGTGTTTTGATATGTTTAGATATATAAACATTTACAATGTTACAATTGTCTACAGAATTCAGTATAATAATATCTTATAGGTTTTTATCCCCAAAGCGATGATATACCATATATGAATACCTACGTGTGGAAATGGCTATATTTTCTAGGTTTGTATAAGTATACTCAATGATGTTTACACACTAAAATTGCCTAAGATGTGTTTCTCAGAATTTATTCCCATCATTAAGCAACACACGACTATATTTATGTTATTTAAAATACTTTCAGGAATGTATTCCTGAAATGAAATGAAATTCTCTTGTCTTTAAGCTATATCCCACTAAGGTATGTTTGAAATAATTCATTTCTGTGGTTTGTCACCAATATGATATCACAGGTTGTTTCATTTTTGCTTTCAATATTTAGGTGTTACTTTTTAAAGATTTTTTTTGGTTTATTTTACAATTATTTAAATATTTAGAAGAGCCAAAGTTAATTTGTAAAAATAAGTTGTTTCTGTTTTCTGGTATTGGTGATTGAACCCAGGGCTCCTATCCACTGAGCCACATACCTAGCCTCTTTATTTTTTATTTAGAGATAGTTCTCACTAAGTTGCGTAGGGACTTGCTAAGTTGCTGAGGCTAGCTTTGAACTTGTGATTCTCCTGCCTGATTTTGAAAGAACTCTAGCTTTTGTCCCAGTTCTGTCTACCCTGATGTTACTCTCTTTTATAGTTAACTTTTAAAATTTATTTCATTATGTATTCTGCTATTAAAAAAAATAAGCAAATGAGAAAAGGGATATGTAGCTCAGTGGTAGAGCACTTGCCTACCATACATGAGGCCATGTGTTCAATCATAAAAAGAAAAAGAAACGCAAATGATTTTTACATCTAGCCATGATAGCTTTATATAGGTACTGGCTTCACCTTCCCAACTGAAACAACTAAAATAAATATGAAAAAAACCCCACAAACAGATAAAATTTGAAGATCCAGCAACATTGAAGATCAAGCAACAAAGAATGATTCTGGAAACATAAGGAACAAATGCTGTGAGCTCTTTAGTTGTCCCAGCTTTTACTATGTTAAGAGATTCCCAAGCCATGACAAAGAAGGTGAAGTCAGGCAGAACCAGAGGATACCATGAATTGAGAGATGGTGCTGAGATTCCAGGAAAACCAAAGTGACTAGAATTCACAGGGTGGAGTACCAAAAGAAGGTTGCTACATTGAGAGACAATTCTGGAAATCTGTGAAAGGCTCTCTGAGTGTTCAGCAGGGTATTGATGTGCACATAAGTGTGATGAAACTGCTTAGCAAGTCAGAGAAACAATCTTAAGTGATTAGAAGGAACAGGTCCTAACACAGGGACCAGAATAGCACCTGGAAAAAACTATCTAAGGAAGTTGGGTAGAATAATCAGAAGGGTGTTACCTCGGACTGACTATTACAATTTATGTCATACCTAACAAATATTCAGACCCAAGAGAATCAAATTGTTTCCAGTAATTTAATTGTATATGAAATATTAAGAATAGTAATTCGTAATGTATGGCATCGAATCAAAGCTTACCAGGCATGCAAAGAAGCAAGAAAAATATAATCCACAATGATGAGGAGAAGAATCATCCAATCAAAGCCAACTGAGAACTGGCGGAGATGTTAGAATGAGGTAATGGCATTTTTTTAAAAGTTATTACTACTATATTTCGTGTGTTAAAAAGGTAAAAAGAGATATAGAAGATATATTTTAAGAAAATCAGACTTCTAGAGTTGAAAATATATGATAAACACAGGGGATGGGATTAATGCCAGAATAAGCATTGTGATGAAATTGTTAGTGAACTTGAGGACATAGCAGGAGAAGTACCCCAAATGAAACACAGGGAAAATTTCTTCTGTTAAAGAAAAGTGAACCAGAGCATCAGTGAGCTGTGGGACAGTTTCAAGTTGAGCGATGAGAGGTATTCAGAAAAATATTTTAAGAAATGATGGCCAAAAATTTTCAAAAATTTGTGAAAACTGTACATCTGCAGATCCAAGATATTAAATGGAACTAGAGTACAAAAAGCATGAATAAAGCTATATCAAGGTATATTATATCATAAATAAATTGCTCAAAACCAGTGATAAAGAGCAATCTTAGCAGTTAGAGAAGACATTTATGTAGAGAAGAACTAAGGATGACATCAGATTTCTTGTCAGAAATTAGGCATAAGAGAATATAGTGGAGTGATACCTTTAATATATTTGAAGAGTAATAATGTTGGCCGATAATATCATGCCCAGTGAAATATCTTTCTAAAATGAAGACTTGTACTGACATACAAGCTGAAAGAATTCACCCTACACTTGCACCAAGAGAGCAGATGGAAATAATGGAATAAAGGAGTAAAGAACACTGAAAATGGTGACTGTGTGCATAAATATTTAAAATAATTTTTCTTATTTGAACATTTTAAAAAGTCATTGACTGTTCAAAGACAAATATCAGTGTAGTATGGGACTTAGAAAACATGTAAAGTAAAATACATGACAACAGTATAAATCTCAGAAGGGTAGTAACTGTTGTAACGTTCTTATTGAATATGTGAAGTAATATAGTATCATCTGAAGGTAGATTGTGACAAATTAAAGATGTATATTCTAAACCCTGAAGCACTAAGATTAGAAAACAGAGTTATAGCTTAATAAGCCAATAGAGGAATCACTAAAAATACCGATAGTGGTATTTCTGCAAAAGAAGACAAAAAGAAAAGAAAAAGAACAAAGAACAGAAGGAACAAATAGAAGATTATATTAAGCTTACACCTATGCACAGCAGTAATCCTATTAAGTGGAAAGTATCTAAATATATCAGTTAAAAACAGAGATTGTCATATTGCCTAAAGAAGCAAGACCCAAATAGATGTCTAAGGGAATAACACTGTAAATAGAAAGACACAAAGAAGTCAAAATTAAAATGATTGAAAAAGGTATCTCATGTTAAACACTAGTCAAAGGAAATCTGGAGTAGCTACATTAAACCAAAAGAGGTTGTGGGGCAAAATATATCATCAGGACTAAAGAAAGTTATTTCCTAATGATAAACGAATCAGTCAAGATTATATAATAAGCCTAAATGCTTGTACTTTTAATATTAGACCTTCAAAATACATGAAGTATAAAAATTGATAGAATTATGAGGAAAATGATGAATCCTATAGATTACATTTAGAGATTTCAATATCCTCTCCTCAGCAATTGGCAGAAAATGAAAAATAAAAGTAAGGTTGTAGAAAGTGTGAATGACATAATCAATCCATCCATTTGAAATTAATTGACAATTATAGAAAACCCCCAAGGAGCTTAGTGCACATGGAACATTTACCAAGATAAACTATATTCTGGATCTTAAAAAAATTATCAGTAAATATAAAAGTATTCAAAGTCAGGCAAAGCTTATTCTCTGAACACAATAAAATGAGAAATCAATAATGGAAAAATCTGGAAAATTCTCAAATATTTGAAAACTTAAGTGCCAGGCTGCTAAATACATATATATATACATATATATATTGGTATAAATGAACAACACAGTACATTTATTTTTATGTGGTGCTGGGGATTGAACCCAGTGCCTCACACATGTGAGGCAAGCACTTTACCACTGAGCTACAACCTTAGCCCCCACTGCTAAATAATTTTTGAGTCAAATAAATCAGAGAAGAAATTCATATTTTGAGTTGAATAAAACTGAAAACAACATATCCATTTGTGCAATGTCACTAAAGTGTTATTGGAAAATTTATAGCACTACCAGGCCCAAGATAGCTTTATTAAAAAAGAAGTCTCCAGTCATTGACTTTAGTTCCTACTATGAGAAACTAGAAAAGGAAAAATAAGTTAATCTCCAAGTAAGCAAGAAAAAAAGATATAATAAAGACCATAAGTCAGTAAAATTTTAAAAAAGGAAAATAAGAGAAAATCAATGAAACCCAAAGCTAGTTCTTTAAGATGAATAAAATTGATCAACATCTAGTGAGGGAAATAAAAGAGGAGACACAGATTACCAATATCCGCAATCAGAGAAGGGATATAGCTACAGATTTCACAGATACTAGACTGATAATGGGGATATTATGAACAGTTTATGTTAATTAACTTGACAATTTAGATGAAATGAAGAAATTCTATTTAAGCCACAAATTGCAAAAGTTCACTCAAGAAAAACAGACAATTTCATAAACCTTGTTGACTATTAAAGAAATTGAAGGTATAGGTAAAAACCTTTCTACAAAGAAAAAAATATAAGACCCAGATAGCTTTATTGGTGATCCAATTAAACCTGTGAAGAAGAAATGATACTAATTCCTAATAGTATTAGTAATACTAAACCCTTGTAGAATATTAAAGCAAGGAAATATTTCTCCTATGAAGCCAGTGTTATCACTACACCAAACCAAGACAAAGATATAACAAGAAACGGAAGCCACATACCTCTCATGGGATCTCCAATGAATCTGTACAGAAATTCTAAACAAAAATTTAAGTCAAATACAACAATATTTAAAAGGAAAATACATCATAGACAAAAACTAGACTGATGATGGGGATTTATGTCAAGAATCCAAAATTTATTTAACATTTGAAAATCAATGAAATTTACCACATTGATGTACCTAAAAGCACAGTCTTTGTGTTTAGCTCAAGAGATACAAAACAAGCATTTAAAAAATATAGCAGAGGGGGGAAATGTTGGGGAGTAATATTGGCCAAATTATATTGTTATTTTGTGTGCATGTACAAGTAGGTGACAATAAATCCCATCGAAATGTAAAAAAAAAATCAGCCCTGATTATTATTTAAACATTTTTTTAGATTTTGATTGACTTTTATTTGACTCACTTATTTATATGCGGTGCTGAGAATCAAACCCATTGCCTCACACATGCTAGGCAAGTGCTCTACCACTGAGTATCAACCCCAGCCCCTCAGCATTGATTATTGATGTAGAAAAACAAACAACAAACTAGGAATGGAAGGGAGCTTAAAACATCCTCTGAAAAAATGCAGCTAACCTCATACTTAATGGTTGATAATTGAATACTTTTCCCCAAGATCAGAAACCAAACAGAGATGTCCACTCTCATTACATCTATTCAGCATTGTACTGGGGTGCAGTAAGGAAATAGCTAGTATACTAAGGCAAGAAAAAGAAATAAAATGCACTCAGATTGGAAAGGAAGAAATAAAATTCTCTTTATTTTCAGATAACATGAATATATATAGATACAATCTGGTATGATCTAGAAAAAAGCTATTGTAAGGTTGACAGATAAAATTTACATCTAAAAGCAATTATATTTTCTATATATTAACAATGAAAAATTAGAAATTGAAATTTTAAAGATTTCCATGTACAATAGAATAAAAATATGAAGTATTTAAACATAAACATGGCAAAAACTAAAATGTATATATTAAAAACTATAAAATATTGCTGATAGAAATTAAAGAGAACCTAAATGGAGAGATATACCTAATTTATGAGTCAGAAGACTAAGGTGTCCATTCATCCCAGTTTAATCACCAGAGTCAACATTATTCCAATCAAAATCCCTGCAGAGTTTTGTAGAAAATGACAAGCTGATTGCAACAGACCTAGAATACGTGGCTTCAAGACTTAATCTAGGGCTGGGGATGTAGCTCAGTGGTAGAGCACTTGCCTAGCATATGCAAGGTCCTGTGTTCAATCCCTAGTACCATACGAAGAGGAAAAAAAGAAAAAAATATATTCTAAAGCCACAGTAATCAGGATTGCAGACAAAACATTGGAACAGAGCCAAGAATTCAGAGATAGATACACAATATATATGGCAGCAGTCATTAACAAAGATGGAAAGACAAGTAGAGAATGGAAAGTTTTTTCAGCAAATGGTACTGAAATTACTGCATATTTATATGCAAAATATTGATCCATGCCTTGCATTAGACACCTGAATTAACTCACAGACTTAAATATTAAACTCAAAACTACAAAACCTAGGAAAAAAATAAGAGAAAAATTTTTGTTGAACTTAGATTCGGCAAAGATTTCTTAAATTTGACAACAAAAGCATTAAAAAGGATTTGACAATGTGGGATTCATCAAACTAAAACCTCTGTAATTCAAAATACACTTTGAAGTGAATGAAATAGACAAAACACAAGCTGGGAGGAAATTACTGTAAAGCATTTATCAAGACTTGCATCAAGAATATATGAAGAACTCTTAGAACTCATTAGAAAAAATATAGTCCTGTAAAATAACACTTCATCAAAGAAGATAAACAGATAGTAAATACATTAAAAATGCTTGACATAATTATCAGGGAAATGCAATTTTGAAGCATAAGAGTTACCACTACACACTTATTAAATATCTAATATTAAAGACAATTGTGCTGAGTGGTTGGAGAAGAGATGGAGGAACTGGATGGGTACACAGCTGGTGGGGATATAAAGTGGTAGAATCACCTTCTTAAAAAGGTAAACATACACCAGTCATATCCAACCATTCTTTTCCAAAGAAAAGATAAGTTATATAGCAATAGGAGGAATTTTATATCAGTGTTATTGGCTATTTTATTTGTAAAAGCCCCAAACTGGAAAAAAAATCCAAATGTCTATCAATAGATGATAGACAAATTGTGGTACGTACATATAATGAAATGCTACTCAGCAATAAAAATAGATGATAGATAAACTGATGTAGATGAATCTCAAATTATGCTGAATAAGAGAAGCCATAGAAAATACAATATATTATCCCATACACATAAAACTTGAGGAATACAAAGCAATCTATTAAGATAGACGTTTTGCTGGAGGAATGAGAAAGTGGGGGGCAAGAAGGAAGGGTGACAAAGGGCAGAATTACCTAGAGAATGAGAATATTTTTGGATGTAAAGGATGTGTATATTGATTATAATGGTGATTTCATAATTTCATGTAAAATTTATCAAATTGCACACTTTAAATACATGTAATTTATTGCATGTCAATTTTACCTCAAAGCTATAAGAAATAATATATTCATCTTTTTTCACTTTCTAAGATACAAATAGTATTCTATAAATATTTTTCTCTACTTCATTTTTAAAAAATGTATTCTGGAAACCAGCTTTTAGCGGTATTTAAAATTATTTTCTTTCTTCTTTGGTTTATTCAACAACTTTCATTGATGACGGTTGTTTCAGCCTTTTGTGACCATCTTGTATTATTATAATTAATGCTTGAATAACATAGTTTTGTAAATACAAGTTTTAAACATTTGTTGTTGTATTCCCAGTATCTTTAGAAGTTAGGGCTGGGGGACTATAGCTCAGCAGTAGAGCACTTGCCCTAGATACCCTTCCCCAGCACTGAAAAAGTTAAAAAAAAAAAAGTGGGGCTGGGGATGTGGCTCGCCTGGCATGCTTGCGGCCTGGGTTCGATCCTCAGCACCACATACCAACAAAGATGTTGTGTCCGCCGAGAACTAAAAATAAATATTAAAAATTCTCTCTCTCTCTCTCTCTCTCCCCCCCCCTCTCTCACTAAAAAAAAAAAAAAAAAAAAAAAAGTGGGATTGTTGAGTTAATAGGTATATATACAAGCAGTTTTGGGAGATGTTGCCAAATCTCATTCATAAAGGTTGTATCATTTTGTATACTTATCAGCAGTGTCTGAGAATTTGTATTTCCCCACATTCTCTCACCTACTGAGTATGTTGTCAAACGTTTGGATCTTGCCAATGCAAGTGAGAAATGGTATCTTGGTGTGGTTTAATTTGTATTTTGTTCATTATGAGCTAAGCAGAGCATGTTTCCATATGCTATAGCTATTTGCATTTCTTTTCCTGAGATGTGTTTATTTCTTCAGCCCATTTTTGTATAGGTTTGCTGGCCATTTTATTTATAATGTTCTTTATATTTCAGGAACATGATTTTTTGGACAATAATATGTTGCAAATATTTTTTCTCAGGTTGTCATTGTCAAACTGTGTGTGTGTGTGTGTGTGTGTGTGTGTGTGTGTGTGTGTGTAGCAGGTTTAGATACATCCAGGAAAGATTTTTTCAATGAGGCAGGTTTTTGCCCACTCATAATACATAGAAAATTTCACCCAATATTTTCTAGTACTTGTTTATTTTCTATTTTTACATTCATGTTTCTTATCCATTTGTAGTTTATCTTTTGAATAAGTAGAGAAAAATCCAATTTTATAATTTTTCATGTGGTAACGCTACTTATTAGAAAGTCTATTTTCCCCAAACTAACTTTTATTGTACCCCAAATGTCCAGTTGGTTCTGTTTCTGGATTCTCTATTCTGTCCCACAATCTCTATGTATTCCTGGGCTTGGACGAGGGTACATGAATTAATTATATAGTCTGCCCTCCCTGTACCCTTCATTGCTCTTCTTTTTCAGTGCTTTCCTGCTTATTCTTGTTCTTTTGAATTGACTATATTCAACTTGACGACAGATTTTTAAAGATCCACAGATGTTCATTCCCTCCCCAAGTTAAACGTCCCCAGTTTCTTCAATTTTTAGCACGTGCTTTTCGGGGGCTATTCATGATTCTGTTCTTTTCCACAAGTCATGCAACCTTAAAATGTGGCATCCAGAAATGAAGCCACCGGCGTGGGGTGATAATGACATGATTCCTTAGGGTAAGGCTTTTTAAAAAGAGTGTCATCCACAATTGGAGAAAGTAACAGGACTGGAGTGAGCAGGGAAGGAAAGCCCAGACCGAGCAATAGTCCTTTAGAAGGGAGCAGGAGAAGCTTCTCCTCTTCTGTCTGCACTTTTGGGGCAGGTACCTGGTGTCTCAACACATTGACAAAAGGGTTTTGCTCTGGGAAGGGCTGGGAGGCCTGACTTTCTCCTTTTTCCTAGTCTCTGCCTATAATCCCCTTCTGCTAGTTCCCTGGCTTCCTCCAGGGCCTTCTAAATCGCAGGTCCTCTCCCAGTTCAGGGGACAGGTGAGCCTCTTTCCTTCTGGAGTCCTTTCATTTGGACTCTTCCGCTCCTCCCGCTGTCCCCCGCCGGGCTCCGCAGATGGTTCTTTCCGCTCCCGGCCCCGCCCCTCGGCATCCTCCCTCTGCTCACTGCAGTCCACCCAGGGGCTTCTTCTGATGACGCGTTCTATGTGCGTTGGGCGGAAAGCACTGCACTGCGGTGGAGGAAGGCAAAGTTCACTCCCAGTACCCGCCCCCTGCGCTGGGTCCTACCGAAGTAGGAAACGGCGAAAGAGAGGGTCCTGTGCTGTTCTGCAGGGAAGCGTCGCTTCTGCTCAGCTGTCCCTACACCATGGACTCAGTACCTGCCACTGTGCCTTCTGTCACTGCTTCCCCGGGGGACCCGGAGCTCCTGGGACCCCTGTCGGTGCTCTACGCAGCCCTCATAGCCAAGCTACTGGAGGTGACGGTCCTATTTACAGGGAGGGACCCCAGCTCTGGCAGGCGGGTGGCTGAGTTCTGGCAGAGTGGGTGCACTGACTGTCGCAGCAACGGAGAAATGGAGTGTGTCAGGCCCAAGGCAGGCAGGACGTGACTGTATTGTTAAGTGAGGCTGGTGAGAGTGTACTTGAGCTTTCCCCACTTGCACTTTTTTTTTTTTTGATGGAATAGAGGTGACAACCTCATGGTATGTTCCGAAATGCAGCCAACAATCCAAACAGCTAACGTTACTACAGGTCTTTTCCCTACAGAGACTGCTGGGGAATTGGGCCCAAATGACAGTTATCTCCTATTACTTGTAGAGGGCGGTGAAAACAGGGAAGAGTAGGCAGGTGTTTACTGCACTGCCTTTGAGCAACCATTTAAAATTAGGCTTTGAATTTTATAGAAGGATGTTAAATTCAGAGAAGTTTATCTAAGCCAGTTTTCAAGAGTTGTCTGAAATTACATGTCACTTATCTGTTTATATAAGAGTGGAATGGAAGTAAGATTTAAAATCTTATACATATATCATCATTGTTTTTATTTGTTGCCATAAAATTAATTAGTTCTTTCATATATTTAAGTATTTGTCTTAAAAGAATTTTTTAAATTATAAAAACCAGGTTATCTAAGAGAAAAGAATGATCCAGAGGGATTCTAGCCAGGTGTTAGACAATGTGATGATATAGGGCCTGTTACAAACTGGAAATGTATGCTCAATTTAAAGTATTTAGATTCGGGCTGGGGTTGTGGCTCAGTGGTAGAGCGCTTGCCTAGCATACATGAGGCACTGGGTTCGATCCTCAGCACCATATAAAAACAAAACAATGTGTCCACCCTAAACCTAAAGATACATAAATAAATATTTTTTAAAAAGTATTTAGATTCATTATACTTGAAAACACTGCAAGCAAACAAAAAATATGAGACTGCCAGTATCCTCTCTCTTGAAGAAGCTATTGGAAAATATTGAGGAGGTGGATTTCTGATGAGGACGTTGGTTTAGAATTGCCATGATTCTTTGTGACTGTTTTGTTATAAATTTAAGGTTTCCCATTTCTTCTAATTTGTCTGTTTCAGCTGTTTACTACATTGCCTGATGATACTCAACCTGGAACTGATTTTTATGGACTACCATGGAAGCCTGTAGTTTTCACTGTTTTCTTTGGGATTGTATCCTTTGTCATTTTCTTTTGGAGAACTGCTCTTGTTGTGAGTAAATTAACTTACTTATACCTTAGCACATAAGCACAAGGATTATTTTATATAGTCACTGCCCCCCCCCCTTTTCTTTTTCAGTTGCTAAAACACAAATTAGTGGTTTAAGTCAAACTAACCTTATAAAATAATTTAGTGTGGGTGCATTTGGTAGAACTGGTAATTCTTACAGCCATCCTGACCAGTAGTTTCATATGTATTAGAAGTCTTAAAAGTGGGATAAAAGGTGGGATAGGGTAGATAAATATCCTTTTATGTAGCATATATGTCTAGTAATCTATCTTAAAGAAATAACTATGCTTTGAAGATTTTGGTAATGTTTTTCAATGGAACAGTGTATTAGATTGAAGACTTAGCACAACATAATTCATTTAGGGGTTATTGTATGTTCGATTAATGGAATAGTAGGCAGATTTATTTATTTCAAAGCTTTGAGGTACAGAAAATGCTCACAATTAAATGTGAAGTGGGAAAAAAAAGCAGAAACTAAGATTTAAATGTTGATGAACTGTATGTTAATATAAACACATATAAACGGGGAAATGCTGCAAAGAAATAACAGTAAAATGAGAAAAAGGAGATGAGATAATTTTTCCAGTCTTTTATATAAATTTTTCCCAGATTTTATGATTTGATCATGTGTTCAGAAAATACCTTTTTATTTGGAAGTATAGATTATGTGTTGTCCAAAAATCCATTAAATGTTTTGTTCATTAAGTTTTTTTTTTTTCCTGAGCAGAATTAGTCTATCTCTGTGTATGTGTGTACATATATGTATAAGTGTGTGTGTGTGTGTGTATATATATATATATATATATATAATATATGCGCTTATACATACTTATGTTTGTACTGTAGGTCATTCTGTTTCATAGTTATTTAACATAATTGGAAGAAAATTATTTTAGGTAAATGGACTTTGCATATGAAAAGCCTAACAGTTAAAGAGGCCAAAAGCATTGGATACAAATCTTTTCAAATCTGAGTGTTCTTTTTCTGATTTCTTAATTATTTCAGACATATCATTGTAAGCTCCGACACAGCCAGAGCGCCTCAGGCCCTTAACGGGAGTCACCCAATCACGTGTCAGAATGGCTCCCCACAGTATTGGGCAACCTGTTTTTTTTAAAAAAAATATTTTTAATTGTAGATGGACATGATATCTTTATTTTTTAAATGTGGTGCTGAGAATCAAACCCAGCGCCTCACACATGCTAGGCAAACACTCTACAACTGAGCTACAACCCCAACCCCAACCCCTGGGCAACCCATTTTTAATGTTGCTTTCTAGTTATTGTTGAACCCTGACCTGTCCACCAGTGGTTTATTTCTTCTGAAAAATACATACAAGGGCTCTGAGGATCAATGGATGGACCTTTACCTCGTACTGGTCTTCTGAGGCATCTGGGAAACCCGTTGCCTCTGGTAAAGGGACCAAGTAATTTCAAAGAATCTGTAATTGTGGATGGAGGATTTTTATTCTTTTCATGTTAGAATAAGTCTGAATCCATTCTTTGATCTCTAACAGACCCAGAATGTGGTCCAGCTCACATGAACAGCAGTTCCAGAAGTTCTTCTCCAGCTAAGGTGACGAATGAGGGCAAGGTAAGTTCTGTAGTTACTGTGAATCATGTGGTCATGCAGGAACATGTAGCTTTCCTACAGTACTTGCTCTTTGCTTTATCCTTCTTTGTGTTCTATTTGTACTATCCCATTTGTTTTTTAAAAAGCAAACTGTTCCCCAAGAACCTGAGACCCCCTCAGTTTAGAACCTGAGACCCCCTCAGTCTCCACCATTACTTCTTTGACTGAGCATCCAGTTGGAGTAAGTACTTAGAGGTTGAGAACTGAATTGGGTTTTATTCTGTGCATTTCTGGGAAGGATGTTCAGAGCATGACACTGATCTTGTTTGCTTTAAACTGCATGCGATATTGAGCTTACTTTTCTCCTTAACTTGGGAATGTTGCTTAAGTGTGTACAACTATAATGAACTACAGAATGTGAAAAGTTATCACTCTAACTTTATATGGTGTTTTGTGTTGAATGCTCTAAGGCAAAGTAAATTCATTATAAGTTATATAATTCATCATTTTTATTTTTGTTTGGAAGAATGCTATTTAAGAATTCCTCCATTTGTGCAAACCCTATTTTGAGTGATTAGAATTAGATTGGTATCAGATTTTCTGAAAGTGAAATACTGTTTCAGTGAAACAATGATCATCTGAAATGACCTCTTGAGCCAGTCCCAAGCAATGGTCTCATTTGTTCATATAAGTGTATTCTCTTGTAACTGTGTTGCTATTATATCTGGTAGGTCTTCTGCAGCTCTATAATAAAACAAATTTTTAATTGTTTAGTTTGAAACCCATTACTCATAGGAAATGATAAATCAATATCTCAAATGGTGTACAGTAAATGAAAGTAAATATTAAAGCCTTGTCTTCCTAATTTGTGTGTATAGCACTGTGTTGGAAAATACTTATCAAGTTCCAGTGTATATATATTCCAGGAATATACATCTCTGGAGAAATCTAAGGGCAGCTTAGATAAGACCCCAAACCCCTTTGTAGTAGAAGATTTAAAAGAGAGCAAAGACCCGTTGTTAGAGAGGAGTAGAGGTGGGGAAAGCATGGCTTGGAGGCAAACCTGGGATTGAGTTCCTTTAATATGCAGTGTGGCCTTCAACAAATTATGATATTCCATTTGCTTTTGTTCCCTCTTATTTAAAACAAGACAGTCTACTTAAAGATCTCAGAGGTTGAATAATATATGAAAGACTTATTGAAGATACGCTGAATAGTAGCTATTATTACATGGGTAGAGAATGGATTTTTCATTTTATTCTGTTCATTCTTAATATGGAAGGTAATGAGCTATTGTGATGAAAGGGAAGTGATGGGGAGGGGGGACTCCCTTTGAAATAGATTGTAGTGAATAATACAGCATGACATACTGGTCAGAAATCACCTCTGTTAATAACCTCTGCCAGTCCTCTTGCCTTTCCCTTTCCTGTGCAGATTAAATCAGTAACAAACTGCTCCCTCTTGTGGCATCCTTCTAACTTCTGTAAGCTGTCAGTGGGAATACACAGGAGGGGTGGGTAGAGTTTTGTTGCACTGATGGTGTTCTCTGGACAGGTGCCAGCTTTGGGTTTTAGCTTTTATCGGTGTTGGTACTTTGTCTTCATACGTAGGACTTTTAAAACTTTCAACTGCTTTCAAATCTTAAATTGCAGGCTAATATGGCTATGAAAGGGCCCCCTCCTTTCTCAGGGGTACCCTTCATGGGCCTCCCTATGGGACCCCCGATGGGACGACCTCCACCACCTCCCATTCGGTATGGACCGCCACTTCAGCTCGGTGGGCCTTTTGGGCCTCGGCCAATCCCTCCACCATTTGGTATGATGATCTGAACAGTAGTGATTGACTTATAAATCACATTCATCTTCCATTTCTATTGCTTGCTAAAACAGTTGGTTGCTATCTCAGGTCTTAACAATGAAAGGATAAAGCTGAGTACATTTTAACTTTTCCTCCAGTTTTCTGGGATATATGGGACACTACATAATCTTATACTGAGATAGGCAATAGCTATCTCTCATAGACAAGGATAAGGAGCTATATACAGAAAATCCAGAAATATTACTTCTGCAGATGTTTGTTGAAAATCTGTTGATGTGCACTGCAATAGATGGAAAGGTGGATGAGACACATGCCATAACTTAAAATTTTGTCACAAATATGAAAATCCAATAACATAAAGTTTGTAATCACCCATAATGGAAGCATAAGCAGTAGGTTATAGAATATAGAAAAGGAAAAGTCAAACCCTCCTTACCTTGAGAAACGTCAGAGGGAAGTGTTAAAGAGGAGGATTTAACAGTGACCTAATAAATGTTGCTGATTTAATTAGGTGGCTGTGGAAGGCCTTTTCCATCCAGGAGGGCATGCACCTTAATTCTGATGGCATGTGTAAAGTCCATGCTGAAATACTTCATGAATTTTTAATGGATACAGTAATAAATAGTGGGATTTCCTTTTATCAAAATTTCTTTGATGTAGTAAAGTTCTTATTTCATAATCTATCATCTTGTCATGGTAATATAGTACTTCCAAATATAAATGGAGCTCTTGTGAGATAGAAATAATTCTGCAGTTACATAGTAGGGAAAGAAAAAAGACAAACCTGGAGCTAGGTAGAGCCATGTTTAAATCCTTAATATGTTGCTTCATGGCTGGTTGGCCAAAGGCTATAACCTAAACTTGTTCCATCTCAGTTTGCCTCATCTGGCAAGTCAGGATGTTCACCAGTTGATGTTCTAGGCTTGGGAGAAATTAAAGACTATATTAACATACTTGAAATCACCCTAGTTCAGAAATTTCTGGGTGTTTACATAACTTCCTTTTTATTTTCCAGGTCCTGGTATGCATCCAATAGGCTTCAGAGAATATGCACCAGGTGTTCCACGGGATTTGCCTTTTGACCCACGTGATTTTTTTCCAGGACCCGCACCATTTAGACCTTTAGGCTCATTTGGCCCAAGAGAGTACTTCATTCCTGGTGCCACATTACCACCTCCAACTCATGGTCCCCAAGTGTACTTTATTCTCAGGTGTGTGTGTGTGTGTGTGTGTGTGTGTGTATGTTACTGGAGATAGAACCCAGGGCCTTGTGCATGTGAGGCAAGCACTTTACCAACTGAGCTATATCCCCAGCCCCTCTTTAATTTTATTTTTTA
Organism: Spermophilus citellus; assembly: GCF_964194105.1. Taxonomy (NCBI): domain Eukaryota; kingdom Metazoa; phylum Chordata; class Mammalia; order Rodentia; family Sciuridae; genus Spermophilus; species Spermophilus citellus. The sequence continues at coordinate 183,328 of NW_027673096.1, read as the reverse complement.
GTTTGTTAGAGAATAGCTCTTACAAAGAGGTTAATGAGGGAGGAAAGGGCATGGCTAAGAGACACTGCGTGCCATGCCTCTTCCACCCTGAAGCTCAGAGTGAGCTTGGCTGCAGATTCTGTGCATCATGCAGGGCCAGGCTTCCACTTCTGTCCTGCACTGGCTGCCCTCCTGTCCACCACTGAGACATGCAATCCAGATTACTAGTGACTATCCTCCTCTACCAATACATCTTTCACTGGGCTCTAAGATGGGAAGTTCAAAGGAAATCTGAAGTCTATTTTTTTTTCGCCTTTTCACTATATTGTGGTATCATATGCCCATCTTAAATATGAGGCAAAAGAAAAGACACCTTGAATTCCTTGGCACTAAATACAGTGTGGTGGGGCTTTTCTTACTTGTCTGTGATTCAGAACTCATCGAGTGTTACAGGGAATCCCTTATAAATTCTGACATGTACTCTGGATTCTTTGACTTTAGTTTCTCCACCTTCAAATAAGTTTGATGCCATATCCTTTCACAAAGCCTTGTCTAGCTAGCCATCATGGTCAACATTGGTGTATTTTTCAGAAATTGATGCTTCAGATGAATGCTAAGAACAAAGCAGAAGATGAAGATGAAGATGAGATAGTAGAGCTTGATGTGTCAGATGAGGAAATGGCTAGAAGGTAACTGTTACCTGGGAACAGCTTTGCAAGCTGGGCCTTGTGTCATTGGCACCCTGTGTGCACTTCTCTTACCCTACAGTTTGCTGAAGCTTTAAAAAGAACCCCCTAGAGCTGGACATGTTGGCGCGCACCTGTAATCCCAACAGCTCGGGAGACTGAGGCAGGAGGATTGCAAGTTTTAAGCCAGCCTTAGCAAATTAGCAAGGCCCTAAGCAACTTAGTAAGACCTTGTCTCAAAATATAAAATAAAATATAAAGGGCTGGGAATATGGCTCAGTGAGTAAGTACCTCTGGGTTCAATCCCCAAAGAAAAATGAAAAAACGAAGCCCCCGGCAGGAAGACTTCAAGTCTGCCTCCTCAACAGCCTCAGGTGCCTTCACCTATGGCAAGCTGACAGTTGAAGTGTCCTCTCCAGTGCTTCTTCCATGTATTCAAAAATGTTTACTTAGAGTAATGCAAAGCAAAACCAGGAAGTAATTTAGTCATTCTTTAAAAAGTTCATAAATTTTTAGATCAAACTGTTTCTTTTAATCATAGTTTCTACTTCTATTTTATTTTTGTTGCCTTTGGTTTGATATTCTTGACAAGATTTGATTCCTACTTTATTTGAAATTAAACTTGTGCTATATGTCATTTTAACAGATATGAGACCTTGGTGGGGACAATTGGAAAAAAGTTTGCCAAGAAAAGAGACCGTGCCAATTACGAAGAAGATGAAAATGGAAACATAAAACCAGTTAAAGCAAAGAAGATGTTCTTAAAGCCCCAAGATTAAAAATGATGCCTTAAAATATGTCTCGGGGTGGCCATGAGAACAGCAGACTTTGGAGCCCATCCCAGTGGCATCTTTCAGCTATTAATACTTGATATTTATTTGTAAAGAGATGTGTAATTTTAGAAATAGACTGTGTTTGAAACAGATGTGTAATGGATGTTATACATCCTTTTCCAAATCAGGTTCGTCAGAAGCAGAAGTTGAGCCTGAATCTTACAGATGTTCATAGGCACAGCATTGCTTCCTAAAGATTTAACCTCAGTTCTTTTTATATAGCTCTCCAGTCACTGACCTTGAATGGACTCCTATAGATTAATGCCAGTGTTTAAATTGCCTTTAAGATTATATTTTACTTTAAATTATTAGTCATATAATCATGTCCAGCCGATTCATACATTCATTTTGGAGTCAAATGTCAGGAATTTATTATATGTACATTCATCAAGAGCAAACATGCCTCTCCAACCTGAAGTATTTGCATGCTACTAGGTCTATCACTTTATGGTATTGTTTTTTGTTTAAGGCATTTAATTTTTTTAAAATATTCTGTAATAAATATCTGTTTCCACATGCTTTTTCTGTTTTCTTGGACTTCCAAATAATTTTAGTCTAGATAATGTAACTTATCCAAATAGTAATTTTTAATATCAGCCATTAATTTAGAATATATTGATGTATTCAATTGAACCATAAGAAGTTGCCTTATATGGGTCAAAAACAGTATTCTAGTCTCTTATAGTATAGGCCTATAGAACTTACCACTCACCACCAGACCATCTCAGCCTGAACCTATTCTAAGTACCAGGTGTAGAAGCATATGGAATTAAGTGGATCTGTCTGGAGTTAGGTACTGAGAGTTTTTTTAAATTACTGATATCATTTAATGTTTTTTCTCAACAAATAAGCAAGATACAGATCTCTCTCCCTGAATCTCCCATAGATTTTGGTGGTTCTGTGATCTCAGTTCTCTGGTGAATTATGACAAGTGAATTTGAAGAATCATGCTTTGTGTGTGTGTGTGTGTGTGAAGGTGGGAACAGTATGCTGCCAGTGCGCTCCATCCTAGAGAAGTGGTTGGAAGTTCCTCCCCATCCCCTGCCCGCACCACGGTCTACCAAATGTCTTGGGCACACTCTCCACCTTCACAGCGTCACTTCTAATAATGAGCCCATGCATGGCAACAGGTGATGCCTGGTTTACCAAGTCCTCTGTCACCAGGAGTAGCGGGTACACAGGGATGGTGGAACGGTGCTGAAAACATTGGTAGCACTGGCTAGGGTATAGCACCCCATCTGAATTGGGGACCACTTACATGGGCTTGTGCCCAAGGGTCACACTAGGGTGTGTTTAGCACTTCAATGTCCAGTAACAGAATTTTAATGGAAATAACAATAACCTCAAAGAAGAGTGTGACCTTTAGACCATTACATTTTAGGACTCCCACCACATAGGAACCCTGAAAAGATGAGGGAGGTGAAACGGAATATGTGGGTGTGAATAAGTTTACTAACTGCTGCCTGTGACCAACAGTTACAGAAACAAGTTACTGCCTCAGTTGCACACTGTGTGTGCTGATTTCCTCTCTTCCCCTTTATTTTATATAAGCTTGGATTCAATTTGCTGTTTAGTCTGTGACTACGATTTAACTGTAACTGAGGAGATGAGTGTGACTCCCAGAAACTGATCAAAGATCTACTGGACATTCTTGTCTCATTTGGGAGAAAAGGTGAAGATCTCTTTTATAAAAGGATGTTTGTGATTTATTAAATAGAAATAAAGAGATGCTTCTCTTGATGCAGGAAGATTAATTATGTTAAGCATTTTGTGTGCAGAGGCTGAATGGCCCACCATGGGCTCTATCAGATTGTAAACGATTGCTTCTCAGGTTCCAGCTCACCCTCAATGCTGTCAGCTATCTGTGGGTTACTGGTTCCAGGGCTTCTGGTGGGTTCCAGAATCCAAGGATACTTGAGTCCTTGGCATAAAATGGTATAGTATTTGTATAGGACTTGCACATCCTCTCATGTGCTTTAAGTCATCCTTAGGTTACTTACAATACCAAATACAATTAAATGTTAAGTGACTAATTGTTACACTGTATCATTTCTATGTGTTGTCCACATGTTCAGTACAGTAGCAAATATTTTTCCTGAATATGTTTGATCCACAGTTGTTTGAATTCACAGATGCAGAACCCACAAATAAAAGCAGACTGTACTCAGCACCTGGGATCTTCCAGTGGAAGCCCAGAAGGAGGTGGTAAAGCTAGAAGAAGAGGGAGGACTTGGTCCATCCTGTCTGCTTCCTTTTTCCTTCCTCCTCCTTCACCATGCTCAAAACTCCTTCACCCTGCAGAGGCCTGTGTACTGGTGACAGTAATTAACACCAGTTTACAGTATTACTAAGTCTCTGTCACCAGGAGCATCCGTGTTCCCGGCGCTTGCTGGAGCAGCCCATAGCTCCATCCAGGACCAGCACTGGCACCAACCAACCCCCAGTGTTCCCTCCTCACACATCTGTCATTGCTGGGCCACAGGCTCCGGCTCAACTCCAAGGCACTGGTACTGATGAGCAAGGCACTGATGAGCAGCAGCTCATCAGACATCTGAATGGCAGCTGTCAGGCCCCCTCCAACTTCTACACTCAACAATTCCACCTCTCCCTTCGGGTGGCAGCTTCCTGCAGGACACCTTTGTGCCTCATTATGAATTCTTTGTATTGATTTCCTCTGTTAAAATTAGAACAGTGTTCCTCAACATGTATCCAAAAGAATCAAAGTCAGTATAATATAGCTTTGCACACATGGCCGAGCTTGTCCAACCAAATTTTGGAGCCAGCCAGGTGTCCATCAGCAGAGGAATGGATGAAGAAAATGCAGTATGTATGCACAATGGAGTTTTATTCAGTTATGAAGAACAAAATTATGTCATTTGCAGGGAAATGGATGGAACTGGAGAGTACTTTGTTAAACAAATTGAGCCAGACTTAGAAAGTCAAGGGTCATATGTAGAAGCTAAAGTAAGGCTAACATAAGGGGGGGCGGAGAGAGATCTCATGAAAATAGAAGGGATACCAGTAGGGTAATGGAAGAGGATTGGGGGGAAGGGAGGAGGGGAGGGAAGAGGAGGATATAAAGTTGATCAAATTATGTACAAATATGCCATGGTGAAACCCACTGTTGTGCATAATTCTTATGCACCAACTATTTTTTAAAAAGGGTGTTGAAGGCGTTAAGGCAAAATACGGCAAGCCATAAAGATTATTTTCGGAGCCATGTCCTTTTCATGTCAAGGCTGGATAATAGCCTTGACCACCAGGGAGTGGTAATTCGGGCTGCTATGAACATGAACTGTCAAACCTTCCACTAGCTTCTACATTCCCCGCATGTCTCCTAGTGCCATGCCTGGCACTTAGGATCCTGGCACTTATGATCCTAGTCCAGATCTTTACTGCCCTTCATTCCTGCACGCATTGATTGTTCTTTGCCTAAAAAAGCATGTAAGCATCATGATCTGGCCATTCCTTCAGACTTCATTTTCTTGTGAAGATCTGACATACATGCAAAATGAAAACTCTTACACTCTTGTTAATCAGCCTTTGCAATAAATTCCAGCCATGGAACCCTACACAAGAACTACAAGAATTAGGGGATCTTTCTTTCCCTACAGTGTTTGGGATTTTTTCCCCCTCCTGATTTGGTCTCAACCAATACACATTCATCCTAAAGTAATATTGTCATATCATGGGTTTGGTGGACTTAAAATGCTTATTTCTCTAGTCCACATTCAAGTTCCTTACTATGAAAGTAAAAATGTCCATTCAACTTCAACTTCCTGTTGATCAGACTGCCCAATCATTCATTCTGTCTCCTTAGTTGTTAAGCTACTGTCCTCTAGGGGAGAGACTGTATTTTACTCTTTGTTGTTTGCCCCAGGGCCTAACAAGGAATATGTTAAATCATCCCAACTGCTATTCATTCATTTATTCATTCAATAAAGAAACATTTATTGAATAAATAAATGAATGAATAGCAGTTGGGATGATTTGGAAGCCAATTAGCACACAAAGCCTATTTACATGACCATGCTGTGCAAACAAATGGAGACCAACCAAATGAGAAAAGCAAAGGCTATTTATTCTGAGCTTGCTGTAGGAAAGGAGCAAGCACCTCCACTTGCATTTGGTCAGAACCTCAAAAGCAGGCTGAGGAGCAAGAACAGTCAGGTGTGCCCTGGTTGGAGGCTGTTGGCCTGAGGAAGGTACAGGCTGGTGATTAGGAATGGGGACACCCTATTTGATTGATTAGAGGTTCATATTTGGCTGTCTCTAAGTTGGTCCTAAATGGAAAGCAGGCAAAGATTAGGGAAACTGTCAGTTAAATCCTGGCCAAAGTCTTGTAGCACTTGTTTAGCTTCTAAGATTGCCACAGAGATAGCCATCTGACTTCCTGCAGGTCTGACTTATGAGCAGAGTGGCTGCCTACATTGTTGTAGATGAGGGCTTGCTTTCTTAGGCAAGTTGCTTGCAGGTTATGGGTCAAAACTCCACTTGTACCTATGGTTTGTTCTTTATCCATTTGTAACCTCAGTCTCTCAATGCTCAGGTTTATTTCTATTCACAGTATAAAATACAATCATTTGATCATATCTTTATGGAAATCTGCACCCAACTTCATAGGAAGATACTATTAGTGGATCAGAAATGCTTTCAGTTCCAGGAGGTGCCTGTTCTAGAGGCAGGTAGGTGATTGACACAACAGAGACAAGGCCATCAAATCGAGTGACTAAAACCCTTTGTCGTCACAGATCTGGAGAAGAAGGAGAAAAACACTGTATACTGTGGGGAACAAGTGCATGGAGTACTACATACATAGCATACATTAAGGGCGTCTGAGTGGCAGGCCACTTACCCCGAAGCCACAGCCCTGGGCGTGAGGCCAGGTGTTGCAGTCCCTGTGTTTGCTCCACGGCCCATTCCTTGAGTGGTCACTGCAAGGACAGTTAGCAGAAATTGCATTGGTGGCTGCCTGTAATCTGCTGAGCTCCTGCCTGAGAATATATACATGGTAACTACGCAATAAAATCAGACCTGCTTCCTGCTTGGTCTCCGGAGGTCTTGATTAGTGACTCCGCAGCCACTCTCTCCTCTACCCTGTTCCGTGGACCTCCTCGCTGGACTAGAGACAGCCCACGCAGCATACCACAGGCTAATGGATACAAAATTCAGTTTTGCAGCTAATCATGCTTCACTCACACTCCAGAAACACCTTTGTGGATTAACTCTCCCAGAGTGGAGTATTTGGAGAGGGAGAGAAGATGTAGTCATAATGGCACTATCAAGAAAATTCCCCGGAGAACTTGTGCCATGAGCCATGGGTTGCATGTGGGTCACCGAGCATGGAAGCCTCATGGATAGGGACATCTGGTGTCTGGGAATGGCCAGTGGACATTTCCTCTGGTCAATGCCCAGGGACAATGTGAATCTCTTTCCGCTCTGCCAGGACCCACACAGCAACAGCACCCATCAATGAGATGGGTGTGACCTGCCAAGATGTCAATCAACCCGCTGACAGACTCTTTCAGAATCATATTGTTCTATCAGTTATTTTTAAAAACTTCCTTTTTATAAATTGACTTTTTACAGATAATTTTGGTTAAATTCACCCTAACAATCAGTTTCAGACACAAATTGATTATTTTTACAAATAGGTTATTCTCAATATTAGTGATTCCAAAAGAAATATTATGTGTGTGAATCTTTGGTAACAAAAAAAAAAATTGGAAAAGCTATCATTTAACAAGGTCTCAACTGGCACATGACTCTTGTCATCACATCCTCATGCAGGTTGTTTCCTGTGAAATATCATCGTATTTGAAAGAAGGGATTGTGGCCCCACTCTGGTTCCAATCCCAAGTTCTTCAGACTGTGCTTTGCAAAAAGTCGATGTTAAACCGATAATAGTAAATTGAATGCAAAACGTTTCCTATTTACCCAACCTCACATAAGTATTTTCAGAGACTCTCTTCTATGAATTCATTAAATAAATATTGGACTCCTCAAAGGCTTTGCATACTTCACTGTTTTCCAAGGTAATGCTCTGTCTAAAGGCGTCAATTCACAAACTCAAAATCTTCAGTCGTTCAAGGCTCAGGAGTAATAGAGTAAAATGTCAGTGGTTTCCCCAGGAGGCCAGTGATCAGAATCAGGACATTCTTAGTCTGGGACGTACTGTTCCCTTCTGACTGAATCCTATATTCAACATCTCTGTGAGACAGAGATACAAGGCCTCTGAGACTGGTTATTCCCAGAAACTACCTTCAGAGTTTGCCTTATCTGATGAGGTCAGGCTGGGGAAATGCCCAAGCAGAAAGATAAAAGTGACAAATGGCATCTTTTGGCTGCTTGTATGAAAACACAAGAGAGGGAGAGGAAGAGCAGAAGAAACTGTTTTATTTTATATCAAAATTTAAAGAAAATCTTAGAGTAGCCTTTCTAGGAAGCAAAGCCTTTCAAAATAAGAAAATGCAAAGATGAAATCTAGAATATCGTCAGTAAAATTTGGTCCTGAGTGAGCCCTTAAGACGGTTTTCTGAAAGATCAGAAAAATGTAAGGGTGTGCCTCTCAGCTACTCCTTGCTCTATTAGAGTCCAACCATCTTAAGGCATTGTTGCTAAGTGTTGGGTAAATTTGCTACTTGGCAAGAAGTAACTGCAACACTAACTCCCAAATGTTTGCCATCTTAGGGAGATGATCGTGGGCTCATGTTTCCCTACCTACTTCATTTGCATTTCTCTGACTGCTAGTGGGTTTGAGAAGCTTTTTGTGAATCCCCATTCTGTGAGGTGGGTGACAAGGTTTGGAGGAAGGAAAACATTTCTCCAAATTAGCCAGGATAAATCAGCAATTTGAGATATACTACAGTGCAGATGTTAAAAGAAAGAATTTCCAAAGGGAAAATATCCCACAACACCAGGTTACTGGAGGGCTCACCCTTAGACTAGATAGTGGTAATGCTGTAGATAAATTGAGAACAATTACTCAATAGACGATGGCCACCATGCCCTTGATTCTGAGAAAGTTGGCTTCTGGATTTTTGGAAATTATAATCCAAAATGGCCAAAGGTACAGGTGTGAGGTTGCTCTTGTCATCTCCAGTGAAAGTGGCAGAAGCAGCTAAGCACCTGCAGCAGGAATCCGACAGGAAACCAGTAGATCAGAATTCTCACTAAAAGCAAGTGAGGTTGCAGTCTTTCAGCCTCATATGAGGCTGGCACTTGAAGTGTTAGGGCTGGGGACACGAAGGCTTGAGATCACCCTCCAGCACCTATGGGTTGGCAGCCCATCATTTTCAAACCAGGATTTGGATATTTTCAATGTTTAAACCTGGAGTGATAGAGGAAAACTAAGAAGTCTCCCTGAGCTTCCTTTTCATAGATAAAGAGATTAAATAAACCAAGAGGGCCACAAAATAAATGCCAGCAATTTCAGCCATGGAAAGAAGTAATAATTATGAAGCTAAGAAAAGCTCTCCCTGAATATGAATTATGCATGTTGGAAGCTTATTGGTTTTAATACTCAAAGTGTTGGAATTAGTACTGTCTTCTTCCAAAAATTCTAATTTGGATTAAATCAACTCAGTATAAAAATTTGAATATACACTAACTCACTCTTCATTTCTTTGATGAAGAATAAATATTTTCATTGCTTAAAAAAAAGGAGAAGGAAGAATCTTTCTTGCTGAATTTTCTGGAGAAAGGAGGCCAAGGGAGAGACTGGCTTCAAGTTGAAGGTTTTAGCAATGTCAGGAGCCCTGTAAAATGTTAGGGACAAATCTTCTCCTTAAGTCTCTTCTCTTTTGTGGATCTGCCAAACAAATAAAATAATTGTTGCTGTTTTTAGTCAGTGTGGAGTTACAATTTACATACAATAAGATACACCTTTCTTCCTCCTCCTTCCCCTCCTCCTCCTCCTTTTCTCCTCCTCCTTCTCCTTCTTCTTCTTATGCTCTTGCTCTTCCCCCTCCTCCTCCCCCTCTTCTTTTCCCTCCTCCTCCTCCTGATACTCCTTCTCTCTCTCCTTCTTCTTCGAGCAGGGATCTCACTGTGTTGTTTGGTGAATTGGCAGACTCAAGTGATTCTCCTGCCCCAGTCTCCCAAGTAGCTGGTATCTGGGAACACAGGAATGTATCACAATACCTGGCTCAAGAAGGACCCATTTTCAGTCTGCTGGGCCCTATTTAAGTGCCTGATCCAAAGATCATAAGAAATGGCTTTTTCCAAAGTTGTGGAAGAGCACTTGGCCTGGACACAACCCAGTGGAAGTGCTTGAGACTTAACTTCTCAGAAAAGCCCCCAGCTAATGGCTGAACACAGCTGGTGTCGAAATGCCCATCACCACTCAAAGGAGAGTTTTGCATTATTTTGTAGAATCTCCAGGGCCCAGGCTACAAGTTCCCTTAGTACTGACCTGACTCATAAGGCAGCTTATTGGCTGCTTTCCCTTCTGACTCCAAGTTTGTCCTGCACCTCCAAAATAAACTGCTGGCACTTGAACCCTCATCTGAGGGTCTGCTTTTGAAGAACTGCAAATTAAGGGAGAAACTGATCCAGACATTTGAGCAATTGTTATTGATAATTTAAGGCTAGGCAAACATATAGATCAATAGATGAAAGCATGGATAGATACAGAATGAATGAATGGGTGGATGAAGATTGGATGGATGGATGGATGGGTGGATGGGTGGATGGGTGGATGTATGGATGGATTGATAATGGATATATGAATGATTTTTAATGGTTTTATTTGTTAACGGACCTTTATTTATTTTTATTTATTTATATGTAGTACTGAGAATCGAACAGGTGCTTCACACACAAGGCAATCCCTCTGCCCCTGAGCCACAACCCCAGCCCCATGAATGATTATTGAATGGATGGATGGATGACTAGCTGGGTTATGAAGGGATGGATGAAGATTTGCTAGATGGCTAGGTGGATGGTGGGTAGATAGTGAATAAGTGGTTATTATTGAATGGATGGATGGTGGATGGTACATGAAATTAAAAAAAAGAATAATTGTAAAGAAGAAGCCTTGCAGACATTTTTATCTGGCAATTTCATATTGATTAAATTCACATTTTGTTACTTGCATGTTTAAAAATTGTTTTATGGGGTGGGGGAACAGTAGCACATACCTATAATCCCAGTGGGGTGGGAGGCTGAGGCAGGAAGATTTCAAGTTCAAGGCCAGCCTGAGCAACCTATGGAGAACCTAAGCAACTCATTGAGATCCTGTCTCAAAATAAAACATAAAAAGGGTTGTGGATGTGGCTCATTGGTTAAGCACCCTGGTTTAAATCTCCAGTACCCCAAATAAATAAGTATAAATAAAAATAAAAATTACTTTTAATTTCTTTCAAAGGTTTTTGTTGTAGAAAATTTAAACCCTATAAAAAGTAGAGAGATTAGTTTCATAAATTTCCTTATACCCATTCTCTTTTTTAATATTTATGTTTTAGTTACAGTCAGACACAATACCTTTTGTTGGGTGCAGAGCAGGCTGAACTGTGTTGTCTGCAGGGCAGGCTGAACAGATGTTGGCTGCAAGATAGCCCACACACTCAAACCCCCCTCTATCTGGTCCTTTATCACCTGTTTGTGTCAAGTCCGGCTCAAGGCTGAGCACTCAACCCCCCTTGGGCCAACATGGCAGCTTGCAGACCCAGAGGCCCCATTAGATTTGGGCTATAAAAACTCCCTCCTGCCAGGCCCCTCTCTCCTCTCTCTCTTGCTCTTTCTCTCTTGCTCTCTCTCTCTCTCTCTCTCTCTCTCTCTCTCTCTCTCTCTCTCTCTCTTGCTCTCTTTATCTTTCTTGCGCGTGCTCTCTGTCTCTCTCTTGCTCTTGCTCTCTCCCTGTTCATCTCTTCTCTTCTCTCTCTCTCTCTCTCTCTCTCTCTCTCTCTCTCTCTCTCTCTCTTTCCTTCCTTCTTTTCTCTTTGTTGCACTGCTGCAATAAAGATCTTGTGGTCACTCCGAGTGTTGTGGTCACTTTCCTTTCACCTTTATTTTATTTATTTATTTTTTAATGTGGTGCTGAGGATTGAACCCAGGGCCTCGAATGTGCTAGGCAAGTGCTCTACAGCTGAGCCACGACTGCAGCCCTCCATATACCCATTCTCTAGGTTAAAAATTATCTACTCATAGCCATCTTGTTTCCCATTGTCACTCTGGGTACCCACCCTTCTCTATATTATTCTGAATCAGAAGTCAGAAAATTCAATCTCAAAATGTCTTAGTATATATATGTCTAAAAGATAAAAGTTTTTTTTTGAAGAGCAATCACCGTACTATTATCACATCTAAAGTAATTAATAATTCCTTCATGTCACACAATATCCCATTATAATTTACTTATTACTTAATAATGCTTTATTTTTTATTGAATACAGCACTGTTTATTCATTCCGCTGTGGACTGACATTTCTGTTGTTTCCAGGTTGGGATTATCTCAAGCAGGACTGCTGTGAACACTTTCCAATGTCTTCAGGCACCCGTAAGTGTGCATTTTTGTTGAGCATATGCCTAAAAGAACTAATGGTTTATAAAATATGGGTATTTTCGGCTTTAGCAGATCCTCCCAGTAGTTTTTCAAAGTGGTTGTTATAAACTCAATTGTATTCCCCCCAAATCCATGTGCTAAAGTCCCCAGCCCTAGGACCTCTGAGTGGGATTGTATCTGGAGACTTTTTTTATAGGGTTTAAATTTTCTACAACAAAAACCTTTGAAAGAAATTAAAAGTAATTTTTATTTTTATTTATACTTATTTATTTGGGGTACTGGAGATTTAAACCAGGGTGCTTAACCAATGAGCCACATCCACAACCCTTTTTATGTTTTATTTTGAGACAGGATCTCAATGAGTTGCTTAGGTTCTCCATAGGTTGCTCAGGCTGGCCTTGAACTTGAAATCTTCCTGCCTCAGCCTCCCACCCCACTGGGATTATAGGTATGTGCTACTGTTCCCCCACCCCATAAAACAATTTTTAAACATGCAAGTAACAAAATGTGAATTTAATCAATATGAAATTGCCAGATAAAAATGTCTGCAAGGCTTCTTCTTTACAATTATTCTTTTTTTTAATTTCATGTACCATCCACCATCCATCCATTCAATAATAACCACTTATTCACTATCTACCCACCATCCACCTAGCCATCTAGCAAATCTTCATCCATCCCTTCATAACCCAGCTAGTCATCCATCCATCCATTCAATAATCATTCATGGGGCTGGGGTTGTGGCTCAGGGGCAGAGGGATTGCCTTGTGTGTGAAGCACCTGTTCGATTCTCAGTACTACATATAAATAAATAAAAATAAATAAAGGTCCGTTAACAAATAAAACCATTAAAAATCATTCATATATCCATTATCAATCCATCCATACATCCACCCATCCACCCATCCACCCATCCATCCATCCATCCAATCTTCATCCACCCATTCATTCATTCTGTATCTATCCATGCTTTCATCTATTGATCTATATGTTTGCCTAGCCTTAAATTATCAATAACAATTGCTCAAATGTCTGGATCAGTTTCTCCCTTAATTTGCAGTTCTTCAAAAGCAGACCCTCAGATGAGGGTTCAAGTGCCAGCAGTTTATTTTGGAGGTGCAGGACAAACTTGGAGTCAGAAGGGAAAGCAGCCAATAAGCTGCCTTATGAGTCAGGTCAGTACTAAGGGAACTTGTAGCCTGGGCCCTGGAGATTCTACAAAATAATGCAAAACTCTCCTTTGAGTGGTGATGGGCATTTCGACACCAGCTGTGTTCAGCCATTAGCTGGGGGCTTTTCTGAGAAGTTAAGTCTCAAGCACTTCCACTGGGTTGTGTCCAGGCCAAGTGCTCTTCCACAACTTTGGAAAAAGCCATTTCTTATGATCTTTGGATCAGGCACTTAAATAGGGCCCAGCAGACTGAAAATGGGTCCTTCTTGAGCCAGGTATTGTGATACATTCCTGTGTTCCCAGATACCAGCTACTTGGGAGACTGGGGCAGGAGAATCACTTGAGTCTGCCAATTCACCAAACAACACAGTGAGATCCCTGCTCGAAGAAGAAGGAGAGAGAGAAGGAGTATCAGGAGGAGGAGGAGGGAAAAGAAGAGGGGGAGGAGGAGGGGGAAGAGCAAGAGCATAAGAAGAAGAAGGAGAAGGAGGAGGAGAAAAGGAGGAGGAGGAGGGGAAGGAGGAGGAAGAAAGGTGTATCTTATTGTATGTAAATTGTAACTCCACACTGACTAAAAACAGCAACAATTATTTTATTTGTTTGGCAGATCCACAAAAGAGAAGAGACTTAAGGAGAAGATTTGTCCCTAACATTTTACAGGGCTCCTGACATTGCTAAAACCTTCAACTTGAAGCCAGTCTCTCCCTTGGCCTCCTTTCTCCAGAAAATTCAGCAAGAAAGATTCTTCCTTCTCCTTTTTTTTAAGCAATGAAAATATTTATTCTTCATCAAAGAAATGAAGAGTGAGTTAGTGTATATTCAAATTTTTATACTGAGTTGATTTAATCCAAATTAGAATTTTTGGAAGAAGACAGTACTAATTCCAACACTTTGAGTATTAAAACCAATAAGCTTCCAACATGCATAATTCATATTCAGGGAGAGCTTTTCTTAGCTTCATAATTATTACTTCTTTCCATGGCTGAAATTGCTGGCATTTATTTTGTGGCCCTCTTGGTTTATTTAATCTCTTTATCTATGAAAAGGAAGCTCAGGGAGACTTCTTAGTTTTCCTCTATCACTCCAGGTTTAAACATTGAAAATATCCAAATCCTGGTTTGAAAATGATGGGCTGCCAACCCATAGGTGCTGGAGGGTGATCTCAAGCCTTCGTGTCCCCAGCCCTAACACTTCAAGTGCCAGCCTCATATGAGGCTGAAAGACTGCAACCTCACTTGCTTTTAGTGAGAATTCTGATCTACTGGTTTCCTGTCGGATTCCTGCTGCAGGTGCTTAGCTGCTTCTGCCACTTTCACTGGAGATGACAAGAGCAACCTCACACCTGTACCTTTGGCCATTTTGGATTATAATTTCCAAAAATCCAGAAGCCAACTTTCTCAGAATCAAGGGCATGGTGGCCATCGTCTATTGAGTAATTGTTCTCAATTTATCTACAGCATTACCACTATCTAGTCTAAGGGTGAGCCCTCCAGTAACCTGGTGTTGTGGGATATTTTCCCTTTGGAAATTCTTTCTTTTAACATCTGCACTGTAGTATATCTCAAATTGCTGATTTATCCTGGCTAATTTGGAGAAATGTTTTCCTTCCTCCAAACCTTGTCACCCACCTCACAGAATGGGGATTCACAAAAAGCTTCTCAAACCCACTAGCAGTCAGAGAAATGCAAATGAAGTAGGTAGGGAAACATGAGCCCACGATCATCTCCCTAAGATGGCAAACATTTGGGAGTTAGTGTTGCAGTTACTTCTTGCCAAGTAGCAAATTTACCCAACACTTAGCAACAATGCCTTAAGATGGTTGGACTCTAATAGAGCAAGGAGTAGCTGAGAGGCACACCCTTACATTTTTCTGATCTTTCAGAAAACCGTCTTAAGGGCTCACTCAGGACCAAATTTTACTGACGATATTCTAGATTTCATCTTTGCATTTTCTTATTTTGAAAGGCTTTGCTTCCTAGAAAGGCTACTCTAAGATTTTCTTTAAATTTTGATATAAAATAAAACAGTTTCTTCTGCTCTTCCTCTCCCTCTCTTGTGTTTTCATACAAGCAGCCAAAAGATGCCATTTGTCACTTTTATCTTTCTGCTTGGGCATTTCCCCAGCCTGACCTCATCAGATAAGGCAAACTCTGAAGGTAGTTTCTGGGAATAACCAGTCTCAGAGGCCTTGTATCTCTGTCTCACAGAGATGTTGAATATAGGATTCAGTCAGAAGGGAACAGTACGTCCCAGACTAAGAATGTCCTGATTCTGATCACTGGCCTCCTGGGGAAACCACTGACATTTTACTCTATTACTCCTGAGCCTTGAACGACTGAAGATTTTGAGTTTGTGAATTGACGCCTTTAGACAGAGCATTACCTTGGAAAACAGTGAAGTATGCAAAGCCTTTGAGGAGTCCAATATTTATTTAATGAATTCATAGAAGAGAGTCTCTGAAAATACTTATGTGAGGTTGGGTAAATAGGAAACGTTTTGCATTCAATTTACTATTATCGGTTTAACATCGACTTTTTGCAAAGCACAGTCTGAAGAACTTGGGATTGGAACCAGAGTGGGGCCACAATCCCTTCTTTCAAATACGATGATATTTCACAGGAAACAACCTGCATGAGGATGTGATGACAAGAGTCATGTGCCAGTTGAGACCTTGTTAAATGATAGCTTTTCCAATTTTTTTTTTTGTTACCAAAGATTCACACACATAATATTTCTTTTGGAATCACTAATATTGAGAATAACCTATTTGTAAAAATAATCAATTTGTGTCTGAAACTGATTGTTAGGGTGAATTTAACCAAAATTATCTGTAAAAAGTCAATTTATAAAAAGGAAGTTTTTAAAAATAACTGATAGAACAATATGATTCTGAAAGAGTCTGTCAGCGGGTTGATTGACATCTTGGCAGGTCACACCCATCTCATTGATGGGTGCTGTTGCTGTGTGGGTCCTGGCAGAGCGGAAAGAGATTCACATTGTCCCTGGGCATTGACCAGAGGAAATGTCCACTGGCCATTCCCAGACACCAGATGTCCCTATCCATGAGGCTTCCATGCTCGGTGACCCACATGCAACCCATGGCTCATGGCACAAGTTCTCCGGGGAATTTTCTTGATAGTGCCATTATGACTACATCTTCTCTCCCTCTCCAAATACTCCACTCTGGGAGAGTTAATCCACAAAGGTGTTTCTGGAGTGTGAGTGAAGCATGATTAGCTGCAAAACTGAATTTTGTATCCATTAGCCTGTGGTATGCTGCGTGGGCTGTCTCTAGTCCAGCGAGGAGGTCCACGGAACAGGGTAGAGGAGAGAGTGGCTGCGGAGTCACTAATCAAGACCTCCGGAGACCAAGCAGGAAGCAGGTCTGATTTTATTGCGTAGTTACCATGTATATATTCTCAGGCAGGAGCTCAGCAGATTACAGGCAGCCACCAATGCAATTTCTGCTAACTGTCCTTGCAGTGACCACTCAAGGAATGGGCCGTGGAGCAAACACAGGGACTGCAACACCTGGCCTCACGCCCAGGGCTGTGGCTTCGGGGTAAGTGGCCTGCCACTCAGACGCCCTTAATGTATGCTATGTATGTAGTACTCCATGCACTTGTTCCCCACAGTATACAGTGTTTTTCTCCTTCTTCTCCAGATCTGTGACGACAAAGGGTTTTAGTCACTCGATTTGATGGCCTTGTCTCTGTTGTGTCAATCACCTACCTGCCTCTAGAACAGGCACCTCCTGGAACTGAAAGCATTTCTGATCCACTAATAGTATCTTCCTATGAAGTTGGGTGCAGATTTCCATAAAGATATGATCAAATGATTGTATTTTATACTGTGAATAGAAATAAACCTGAGCATTGAGAGACTGAGGTTACAAATGGATAAAGAACAAACCATAGGTACAAGTGGAGTTTTGACCCATAACCTGCAAGCAACTTGCCTAAGAAAGCAAGCCCTCATCTACAACAATGTAGGCAGCCACTCTGCTCATAAGTCAGACCTGCAGGAAGTCAGATGGCTATCTCTGTGGCAATCTTAGAAGCTAAACAAGTGCTACAAGACTTTGGCCAGGATTTAACTGACAGTTTCCCTAATCTTTGCCTGCTTTCCATTTAGGACCAACTTAGAGACAGCCAAATATGAACCTCTAATCAATCAAATAGGGTGTCCCCATTCCTAATCACCAGCCTGTACCTTCCTCAGGCCAACAGCCTCCAACCAGGGCACACCTGACTGTTCTTGCTCCTCAGCCTGCTTTTGAGGTTCTGACCAAATGCAAGTGGAGGTGCTTGCTCCTTTCCTACAGCAAGCTCAGAATAAATAGCCTTTGCTTTTCTCATTTGGTTGGTCTCCATTTGTTTGCACAGCATGGTCATGTAAATAGGCTTTGTGTGCTAATTGGCTTCCAAATCATCCCAACTGCTATTCATTCATTTATTTATTCAATAAATGTTTCTTTATTGAATGAATAAATGAATGAATAGCAGTTGGGATGATTTAACATATTCCTTGTTAGGCCCTGGGGCAAACAACAAAGAGTAAAATACAGTCTCTCCCCTAGAGGACAGTAGCTTAACAACTAAGGAGACAGAATGAATGATTGGGCAGTCTGATCAACAGGAAGTTGAAGTTGAATGGACATTTTTACTTTCATAGTAAGGAACTTGAATGTGGACTAGAGAAATAAGCATTTTAAGTCCACCAAACCCATGATATGACAATATTACTTTAGGATGAATGTGTATTGGTTGAGACCAAATCAGGAGGGGGAAAAAATCCCAAACACTGTAGGGAAAGAAAGATCCCCTAATTCTTGTAGTTCTTGTGTAGGGTTCCATGGCTGGAATTTATTGCAAAGGCTGATTAACAAGAGTGTAAGAGTTTTCATTTTGCATGTATGTCAGATCTTCACAAGAAAATGAAGTCTGAAGGAATGGCCAGATCATGATGCTTACATGCTTTTTTAGGCAAAGAACAATCAATGCGTGCAGGAATGAAGGGCAGTAAAGATCTGGACTAGGATCATAAGTGCCAGGATCCTAAGTGCCAGGCATGGCACTAGGAGACATGCGGGGAATGTAGAAGCTAGTGGAAGGTTTGACAGTTCATGTTCATAGCAGCCCGAATTACCACTCCCTGGTGGTCAAGGCTATTATCCAGCCTTGACATGAAAAGGACATGGCTCCGAAAATAATCTTTATGGCTTGCCGTATTTTGCCTTAACGCCTTCAACACCCTTTTTAAAAAATAGTTGGTGCATAAGAATTATGCACAACAGTGGGTTTCACCATGGCATATTTGTACATAATTTGATCAACTTTATATCCTCCTCTTCCCTCCCCTCCTCCCTTCCCCCCAATCCTCTTCCATTACCCTACTGGTATCCCTTCTATTTTCATGAGGTCTCTCTCCGCCCCCCCTTATGTTAGCCTTACTTTAGCTTCTACATATGACCCTTGACTTTCTAAGTCTGGCTCAATTTGTTTAACAAAGTACTCTCCAGTTCCATCCATTTCCCTGCAAATGACATAATTTTGTTCTTCATAACTGAATAAAACTCCATTGTGCATACATACTGCATTTTCTTCATCCATTCCTCTGCTGATGGACACCTGGCTGGCTCCAAAATTTGGTTGGACAAGCTCGGCCATGTGTGCAAAGCTATATTATACTGACTTTGATTCTTTTGGATACATGTTGAGGAACACTGTTCTAATTTTAACAGAGGAAATCAATACAAAGAATTCATAATGAGGCACAAAGGTGTCCTGCAGGAAGCTGCCACCCGAAGGGAGAGGTGGAATTGTTGAGTGTAGAAGTTGGAGGGGGCCTGACAGCTGCCATTCAGATGTCTGATGAGCTGCTGCTCATCAGTGCCTTGCTCATCAGTACCAGTGCCTTGGAGTTGAGCCGGAGCCTGTGGCCCAGCAATGACAGATGTGTGAGGAGGGAACACTGGGGGTTGGTTGGTGCCAGTGCTGGTCCTGGATGGAGCTATGGGCTGCTCCAGCAAGCGCCGGGAACACGGATGCTCCTGGTGACAGAGACTTAGTAATACTGTAAACTGGTGTTAATTACTGTCACCAGTACACAGGCCTCTGCAGGGTGAAGGAGTTTTGAGCATGGTGAAGGAGGAGGAAGGAAAAAGGAAGCAGACAGGATGGACCAAGTCCTCCCTCTTCTTCTAGCTTTACCACCTCCTTCTGGGCTTCCACTGGAAGATCCCAGGTGCTGAGTACAGTCTGCTTTTATTTGTGGGTTCTGCATCTGTGAATTCAAACAACTGTGGATCAAACATATTCAGGAAAAATATTTGCTACTGTACTGAACATGTGGACAACACATAGAAATGATACAGTGTAACAATTAGTCACTTAACATTTAATTGTATTTGGTATTGTAAGTAACCTAAGGATGACTTAAAGCACATGAGAGGATGTGCAAGTCCTATACAAATACTATACCATTTTATGCCAAGGACTCAAGTATCCTTGGATTCTGGAACCCACCAGAAGCCCTGGAACCAGTAACCCACAGATAGCTGACAGCATTGAGGGTGAGCTGGAACCTGAGAAGCAATCGTTTACAATCTGATAGAGCCCATGGTGGGCCATTCAGCCTCTGCACACAAAATGCTTAACATAATTAATCTTCCTGCATCAAGAGAAGCATCTCTTTATTTCTATTTAATAAATCACAAACATCCTTTTATAAAAGAGATCTTCACCTTTTCTCCCAAATGAGACAAGAATGTCCAGTAGATCTTTGATCAGTTTCTGGGAGTCACACTCATCTCCTCAGTTACAGTTAAATCGTAGTCACAGACTAAACAGCAAATTGAATCCAAGCTTATATAAAATAAAGGGGAAGAGAGGAAATCAGCACACACAGTGTGCAACTGAGGCAGTAACTTGTTTCTGTAACTGTTGGTCACAGGCAGCAGTTAGTAAACTTATTCACACCCACATATTCCGTTTCACCTCCCTCATCTTTTCAGGGTTCCTATGTGGTGGGAGTCCTAAAATGTAATGGTCTAAAGGTCACACTCTTCTTTGAGGTTATTGTTATTTCCATTAAAATTCTGTTACTGGACATTGAAGTGCTAAACACACCCTAGTGTGACCCTTGGGCACAAGCCCATGTAAGTGGTCCCCAATTCAGATGGGGTGCTATACCCTAGCCAGTGCTACCAATGTTTTCAGCACCGTTCCACCATCCCTGTGTACCCGCTACTCCTGGTGACAGAGGACTTGGTAAACCAGGCATCACCTGTTGCCATGCATGGGCTCATTATTAGAAGTGACGCTGTGAAGGTGGAGAGTGTGCCCAAGACATTTGGTAGACCGTGGTGCGGGCAGGGGATGGGGAGGAACTTCCAACCACTTCTCTAGGATGGAGCGCACTGGCAGCATACTGTTCCCACCTTCACACACACACACACACACAAAGCATGATTCTTCAAATTCACTTGTCATAATTCACCAGAGAACTGAGATCACAGAACCACCAAAATCTATGGGAGATTCAGGGAGAGAGATCTGTATCTTGCTTATTTGTTGAGAAAAAACATTAAGTGATATCAGTAATTTAAAAAAACTCTCAGTACCTAACTCCAGACAGATCCACTTAATTCCATATGCTTCTACACCTGGTACTTAGAATAGGTTCAGGCTGAGATGGTCTGGTGGTGAGTGGTAAGTTCTATAGGCCTATACTATAAGAGACTAGAATACTGTTTTTGACCCATATAAGGCAACTTCTTATGGTTCAATTGAATACATCAATATATTCTAAATTAATGGCTGATATTAAAAATTACTATTTGGATAAGTTACATTATCTAGACTAAAATTATTTGGAAGTCCAAGAAAACAGAAAAAGCATGTGGAAACAGATATTTATTACAGAATATTTTAAAAAAATTAAATGCCTTAAACAAAAAACAATACCATAAAGTGATAGACCTAGTAGCATGCAAATACTTCAGGTTGGAGAGGCATGTTTGCTCTTGATGAATGTACATATAATAAATTCCTGACATTTGACTCCAAAATGAATGTATGAATCGGCTGGACATGATTATATGACTAATAATTTAAAGTAAAATATAATCTTAAAGGCAATTTAAACACTGGCATTAATCTATAGGAGTCCATTCAAGGTCAGTGACTGGAGAGCTATATAAAAAGAACTGAGGTTAAATCTTTAGGAAGCAATGCTGTGCCTATGAACATCTGTAAGATTCAGGCTCAACTTCTGCTTCTGACGAACCTGATTTGGAAAAGGATGTATAACATCCATTACACATCTGTTTCAAACACAGTCTATTTCTAAAATTACACATCTCTTTACAAATAAATATCAAGTATTAATAGCTGAAAGATGCCACTGGGATGGGCTCCAAAGTCTGCTGTTCTCATGGCCACCCCGAGACATATTTTAAGGCATCATTTTTAATCTTGGGGCTTTAAGAACATCTTCTTTGCTTTAACTGGTTTTATGTTTCCATTTTCATCTTCTTCGTAATTGGCACGGTCTCTTTTCTTGGCAAACTTTTTTCCAATTGTCCCCACCAAGGTCTCATATCTGTTAAAATGACATATAGCACAAGTTTAATTTCAAATAAAGTAGGAATCAAATCTTGTCAAGAATATCAAACCAAAGGCAACAAAAATAAAATAGAAGTAGAAACTATGATTAAAAGAAACAGTTTGATCTAAAAATTTATGAACTTTTTAAAGAATGACTAAATTACTTCCTGGTTTTGCTTTGCATTACTCTAAGTAAACATTTTTGAATACATGGAAGAAGCACTGGAGAGGACACTTCAACTGTCAGCTTGCCATAGGTGAAGGCACCTGAGGCTGTTGAGGAGGCAGACTTGAAGTCTTCCTGCCGGGGGCTTCGTTTTTTCATTTTTCTTTGGGGATTGAACCCAGAGGTACTTACTCACTGAGCCATATTCCCAGCCCTTTATATTTTATTTTATATTTTGAGACAAGGTCTTACTAAGTTGCTTAGGGCCTTGCTAATTTGCTAAGGCTGGCTTAAAACTTGCAATCCTCCTGCCTCAGTCTCCCGAGCTGTTGGGATTACAGGTGCGCGCCAACATGTCCAGCTCTAGGGGGTTCTTTTTAAAGCTTCAGCAAACTGTAGGGTAAGAGAAGTGCACACAGGGTGCCAATGACACAAGGCCCAGCTTGCAAAGCTGTTCCCAGGTAACAGTTACCTTCTAGCCATTTCCTCATCTGACACATCAAGCTCTACTATCTCATCTTCATCTTCATCTTCTGCTTTGTTCTTAGCATTCATCTGAAGCATCAATTTCTGAAAAATACACCAATGTTGACCATGATGGCTAGCTAGACAAGGCTTTGTGAAAGGATATGGCATCAAACTTATTTGAAGGTGGAGAAACTAAAGTCAAAGAATCCAGAGTACATGTCAGAATTTATAAGGGATTCCCTGTAACACTCGATGAGTTCTGAATCACAGACAAGTAAGAAAAGCCCCACCACACTGTATTTAGTGCCAAGGAATTCAAGGTGTCTTTTCTTTTGCCTCATATTTAAGATGGGCATATGATACCACAATATAGTGAAAAGGCGAAAAAAAAATAGACTTCAGATTTCCTTTGAACTTCCCATCTTAGAGCCCAGTGAAAGATGTATTGGTAGAGGAGGATAGTCACTAGTAATCTGGATTGCATGTCTCAGTGGTGGACAGGAGGGCAGCCAGTGCAGGACAGAAGTGGAAGCCTGGCCCTGCATGATGCACAGAATCTGCAGCCAAGCTCACTCTGAGCTTCAGGGTGGAAGAGGCATGGCACGCAGTGTCTCTTAGCCATGCCCTTTCCTCCCTCATTAACCTCTTTGTAAGAGCTATTCTCTAACAAACTAAAAAATAAAATTAAAGAGGGGCTGGGGATATAGCTCAGTTGGTAAAGTGCTTGCCTCACATGCACAAGGCCCTGGGTTCTATCTCCAGTAACATACACACACACACACACACACACACACACACCTGAGAATAAAGTACACTTGGGGACCATGAGTTGGAGGTGGTAATGTGGCACCAGGAATGAAGTACTCTCTTGGGCCAAATGAGCCTAAAGGTCTAAATGGTGCGGGTCCTGGAAAAAAATCACGTGGGTCAAAAGGCAAATCCCGTGGAACACCTGGTGCATATTCTCTGAAGCCTATTGGATGCATACCAGGACCTGGAAAATAAAAAGGAAGTTATGTAAACACCCAGAAATTTCTGAACTAGGGTGATTTCAAGTATGTTAATATAGTCTTTAATTTCTCCCAAGCCTAGAACATCAACTGGTGAACATCCTGACTTGCCAGATGAGGCAAACTGAGATGGAACAAGTTTAGGTTATAGCCTTTGGCCAACCAGCCATGAAGCAACATATTAAGGATTTAAACATGGCTCTACCTAGCTCCAGGTTTGTCTTTTTTCTTTCCCTACTATGTAACTGCAGAATTATTTCTATCTCACAAGAGCTCCATTTATATTTGGAAGTACTATATTACCATGACAAGATGATAGATTATGAAATAAGAACTTTACTACATCAAAGAAATTTTGATAAAAGGAAATCCCACTATTTATTACTGTATCCATTAAAAATTCATGAAGTATTTCAGCATGGACTTTACACATGCCATCAGAATTAAGGTGCATGCCCTCCTGGATGGAAAAGGCCTTCCACAGCCACCTAATTAAATCAGCAACATTTATTAGGTCACTGTTAAATCCTCCTCTTTAACACTTCCCTCTGACGTTTCTCAAGGTAAGGAGGGTTTGACTTTTCCTTTTCTATATTCTATAACCTACTGCTTATGCTTCCATTATGGGTGATTACAAACTTTATGTTATTGGATTTTCATATTTGTGACAAAATTTTAAGTTATGGCATGTGTCTCATCCACCTTTCCATCTATTGCAGTGCACATCAACAGATTTTCAACAAACATCTGCAGAAGTAATATTTCTGGATTTTCTGTATATAGCTCCTTATCCTTGTCTATGAGAGATAGCTATTGCCTATCTCAGTATAAGATTATGTAGTGTCCCATATATCCCAGAAAACTGGAGGAAAAGTTAAAATGTACTCAGCTTTATCCTTTCATTGTTAAGACCTGAGATAGCAACCAACTGTTTTAGCAAGCAATAGAAATGGAAGATGAATGTGATTTATAAGTCAATCACTACTGTTCAGATCATCATACCAAATGGTGGAGGGATTGGCCGAGGCCCAAAAGGCCCACCGAGCTGAAGTGGCGGTCCATACCGAATGGGAGGTGGTGGAGGTCGTCCCATCGGGGGTCCCATAGGGAGGCCCATGAAGGGTACCCCTGAGAAAGGAGGGGGCCCTTTCATAGCCATATTAGCCTGCAATTTAAGATTTGAAAGCAGTTGAAAGTTTTAAAAGTCCTACGTATGAAGACAAAGTACCAACACCGATAAAAGCTAAAACCCAAAGCTGGCACCTGTCCAGAGAACACCATCAGTGCAACAAAACTCTACCCACCCCTCCTGTGTATTCCCACTGACAGCTTACAGAAGTTAGAAGGATGCCACAAGAGGGAGCAGTTTGTTACTGATTTAATCTGCACAGGAAAGGGAAAGGCAAGAGGACTGGCAGAGGTTATTAACAGAGGTGATTTCTGACCAGTATGTCATGCTGTATTATTCACTACAATCTATTTCAAAGGGAGTCCCCCCTCCCCATCACTTCCCTTTCATCACAATAGCTCATTACCTTCCATATTAAGAATGAACAGAATAAAATGAAAAATCCATTCTCTACCCATGTAATAATAGCTACTATTCAGCGTATCTTCAATAAGTCTTTCATATATTATTCAACCTCTGAGATCTTTAAGTAGACTGTCTTGTTTTAAATAAGAGGGAACAAAAGCAAATGGAATATCATAATTTGTTGAAGGCCACACTGCATATTAAAGGAACTCAATCCCAGGTTTGCCTCCAAGCCATGCTTTCCCCACCTCTACTCCTCTCTAACAACGGGTCTTTGCTCTCTTTTAAATCTTCTACTACAAAGGGGTTTGGGGTCTTATCTAAGCTGCCCTTAGATTTCTCCAGAGATGTATATTCCTGGAATATATATACACTGGAACTTGATAAGTATTTTCCAACACAGTGCTATACACACAAATTAGGAAGACAAGGCTTTAATATTTACTTTCATTTACTGTACACCATTTGAGATATTGATTTATCATTTCCTATGAGTAATGGGTTTCAAACTAAACAATTAAAAATTTGTTTTATTATAGAGCTGCAGAAGACCTACCAGATATAATAGCAACACAGTTACAAGAGAATACACTTATATGAACAAATGAGACCATTGCTTGGGACTGGCTCAAGAGGTCATTTCAGATGATCATTGTTTCACTGAAACAGTATTTCACTTTCAGAAAATCTGATACCAATCTAATTCTAATCACTCAAAATAGGGTTTGCACAAATGGAGGAATTCTTAAATAGCATTCTTCCAAACAAAAATAAAAATGATGAATTATATAACTTATAATGAATTTACTTTGCCTTAGAGCATTCAACACAAAACACCATATAAAGTTAGAGTGATAACTTTTCACATTCTGTAGTTCATTATAGTTGTACACACTTAAGCAACATTCCCAAGTTAAGGAGAAAAGTAAGCTCAATATCGCATGCAGTTTAAAGCAAACAAGATCAGTGTCATGCTCTGAACATCCTTCCCAGAAATGCACAGAATAAAACCCAATTCAGTTCTCAACCTCTAAGTACTTACTCCAACTGGATGCTCAGTCAAAGAAGTAATGGTGGAGACTGAGGGGGTCTCAGGTTCTAAACTGAGGGGGTCTCAGGTTCTTGGGGAACAGTTTGCTTTTTAAAAAACAAATGGGATAGTACAAATAGAACACAAAGAAGGATAAAGCAAAGAGCAAGTACTGTAGGAAAGCTACATGTTCCTGCATGACCACATGATTCACAGTAACTACAGAACTTACCTTGCCCTCATTCGTCACCTTAGCTGGAGAAGAACTTCTGGAACTGCTGTTCATGTGAGCTGGACCACATTCTGGGTCTGTTAGAGATCAAAGAATGGATTCAGACTTATTCTAACATGAAAAGAATAAAAATCCTCCATCCACAATTACAGATTCTTTGAAATTACTTGGTCCCTTTACCAGAGGCAACGGGTTTCCCAGATGCCTCAGAAGACCAGTACGAGGTAAAGGTCCATCCATTGATCCTCAGAGCCCTTGTATGTATTTTTCAGAAGAAATAAACCACTGGTGGACAGGTCAGGGTTCAACAATAACTAGAAAGCAACATTAAAAATGGGTTGCCCAGGGGTTGGGGTTGGGGTTGTAGCTCAGTTGTAGAGTGTTTGCCTAGCATGTGTGAGGCGCTGGGTTTGATTCTCAGCACCACATTTAAAAAATAAAGATATCATGTCCATCTACAATTAAAAATATTTTTTTTAAAAAAAACAGGTTGCCCAATACTGTGGGGAGCCATTCTGACACGTGATTGGGTGACTCCCGTTAAGGGCCTGAGGCGCTCTGGCTGTGTCGGAGCTTACAATGATATGTCTGAAATAATTAAGAAATCAGAAAAAGAACACTCAGATTTGAAAAGATTTGTATCCAATGCTTTTGGCCTCTTTAACTGTTAGGCTTTTCATATGCAAAGTCCATTTACCTAAAATAATTTTCTTCCAATTATGTTAAATAACTATGAAACAGAATGACCTACAGTACAAACATAAGTATGTATAAGCGCATATATTATATATATATATATATATATATACACACACACACACACACTTATACATATATGTACACACATACACAGAGATAGACTAATTCTGCTCAGGAAAAAAAAAAAACTTAATGAACAAAACATTTAATGGATTTTTGGACAACACATAATCTATACTTCCAAATAAAAAGGTATTTTCTGAACACATGATCAAATCATAAAATCTGGGAAAAATTTATATAAAAGACTGGAAAAATTATCTCATCTCCTTTTTCTCATTTTACTGTTATTTCTTTGCAGCATTTCCCCGTTTATATGTGTTTATATTAACATACAGTTCATCAACATTTAAATCTTAGTTTCTGCTTTTTTTTCCCACTTCACATTTAATTGTGAGCATTTTCTGTACCTCAAAGCTTTGAAATAAATAAATCTGCCTACTATTCCATTAATCGAACATACAATAACCCCTAAATGAATTATGTTGTGCTAAGTCTTCAATCTAATACACTGTTCCATTGAAAAACATTACCAAAATCTTCAAAGCATAGTTATTTCTTTAAGATAGATTACTAGACATATATGCTACATAAAAGGATATTTATCTACCCTATCCCACCTTTTATCCCACTTTTAAGACTTCTAATACATATGAAACTACTGGTCAGGATGGCTGTAAGAATTACCAGTTCTACCAAATGCACCCACACTAAATTATTTTATAAGGTTAGTTTGACTTAAACCACTAATTTGTGTTTTAGCAACTGAAAAAGAAAAGGGGGGGGGGCAGTGACTATATAAAATAATCCTTGTGCTTATGTGCTAAGGTATAAGTAAGTTAATTTACTCACAACAAGAGCAGTTCTCCAAAAGAAAATGACAAAGGATACAATCCCAAAGAAAACAGTGAAAACTACAGGCTTCCATGGTAGTCCATAAAAATCAGTTCCAGGTTGAGTATCATCAGGCAATGTAGTAAACAGCTGAAACAGACAAATTAGAAGAAATGGGAAACCTTAAATTTATAACAAAACAGTCACAAAGAATCATGGCAATTCTAAACCAACGTCCTCATCAGAAATCCACCTCCTCAATATTTTCCAATAGCTTCTTCAAGAGAGAGGATACTGGCAGTCTCATATTTTTTGTTTGCTTGCAGTGTTTTCAAGTATAATGAATCTAAATACTTTTTAAAAAATATTTATTTATGTATCTTTAGGTTTAGGGTGGACACATTGTTTTGTTTTTATATGGTGCTGAGGATCGAACCCAGTGCCTCATGTATGCTAGGCAAGCGCTCTACCACTGAGCCACAACCCCAGCCCGAATCTAAATACTTTAAATTGAGCATACATTTCCAGTTTGTAACAGGCCCTATATCATCACATTGTCTAACACCTGGCTAGAATCCCTCTGGATCATTCTTTTCTCTTAGATAACCTGGTTTTTATAATTTAAAAAATTCTTTTAAGACAAATACTTAAATATATGAAAGAACTAATTAATTTTATGGCAACAAATAAAAACAATGATGATATATGTATAAGATTTTAAATCTTACTTCCATTCCACTCTTATATAAACAGATAAGTGACATGTAATTTCAGACAACTCTTGAAAACTGGCTTAGATAAACTTCTCTGAATTTAACATCCTTCTATAAAATTCAAAGCCTAATTTTAAATGGTTGCTCAAAGGCAGTGCAGTAAACACCTGCCTACTCTTCCCTGTTTTCACCGCCCTCTACAAGTAATAGGAGATAACTGTCATTTGGGCCCAATTCCCCAGCAGTCTCTGTAGGGAAAAGACCTGTAGTAACGTTAGCTGTTTGGATTGTTGGCTGCATTTCGGAACATACCATGAGGTTGTCACCTCTATTCCATCAAAAAAAAAAAAAGTGCAAGTGGGGAAAGCTCAAGTACACTCTCACCAGCCTCACTTAACAATACAGTCACGTCCTGCCTGCCTTGGGCCTGACACACTCCATTTCTCCGTTGCTGCGACAGTCAGTGCACCCACTCTGCCAGAACTCAGCCACCCGCCTGCCAGAGCTGGGGTCCCTCCCTGTAAATAGGACCGTCACCTCCAGTAGCTTGGCTATGAGGGCTGCGTAGAGCACCGACAGGGGTCCCAGGAGCT
Source organism: Spermophilus citellus (assembly GCF_964194105.1). Lineage (NCBI taxonomy): Eukaryota > Metazoa > Chordata > Mammalia > Rodentia > Sciuridae > Spermophilus > Spermophilus citellus. The sequence continues at coordinate 154,207 of NW_027673096.1, read as the reverse complement.
CCGGGTCCCCCGGGGAAGCAGTGACAGAAGGCACAGTGGCAGGTACTGAGTCCATGGTGTAGGGACAGCTGAGCAGAAGCGACGCTTCCCTGCAGAACAGCACAGGACCCTCTCTTTCGCCGTTTCCTACTTCGGTAGGACCCAGCGCAGGGGGCGGGTACTGGGAGTGAACTTTGCCTTCCTCCACCGCAGTGCAGTGCTTTCCGCCCAACGCACATAGAACGCGTCATCAGAAGAAGCCCCTGGGTGGACTGCAGTGAGCAGAGGGAGGATGCCGAGGGGCGGGGCCGGGAGCGGAAAGAACCATCTGTGGAGCCCGGCGGGGGACAGCGGGAGGAGCGGAAGAGTCCAAATGAAAGGACTCCAGAAGGAAAGAGGCTCACCTGTCCCCTGAACTGGGAGAGGACCTGCGATTTAGAAGGCCCTGGAGGAAGCCAGGGAACTAGCAGAAGGGGATTATAGGCAGAGACTAGGAAAAAGGAGAAAGTCAGGCCTCCCAGCCCTTCCCAGAGCAAAACCCTTTTGTCAATGTGTTGAGACACCAGGTACCTGCCCCAAAAGTGCAGACAGAAGAGGAGAAGCTTCTCCTGCTCCCTTCTAAAGGACTATTGCTCGGTCTGGGCTTTCCTTCCCTGCTCACTCCAGTCCTGTTACTTTCTCCAATTGTGGATGACACTCTTTTTAAAAAGCCTTACCCTAAGGAATCATGTCATTATCACCCCACGCCGGTGGCTTCATTTCTGGATGCCACATTTTAAGGTTGCATGACTTGTGGAAAAGAACAGAATCATGAATAGCCCCCGAAAAGCACGTGCTAAAAATTGAAGAAACTGGGGACGTTTAACTTGGGGAGGGAATGAACATCTGTGGATCTTTAAAAATCTGTCGTCAAGTTGAATATAGTCAATTCAAAAGAACAAGAATAAGCAGGAAAGCACTGAAAAAGAAGAGCAATGAAGGGTACAGGGAGGGCAGACTATATAATTAATTCATGTACCCTCGTCCAAGCCCAGGAATACATAGAGATTGTGGGACAGAATAGAGAATCCAGAAACAGAACCAACTGGACATTTGGGGTACAATAAAAGTTAGTTTGGGGAAAATAGACTTTCTAATAAGTAGCGTTACCACATGAAAAATTATAAAATTGGATTTTTCTCTACTTATTCAAAAGATAAACTACAAATGGATAAGAAACATGAATGTAAAAATAGAAAATAAACAAGTACTAGAAAATATTGGGTGAAATTTTCTATGTATTATGAGTGGGCAAAAACCTGCCTCATTGAAAAAATCTTTCCTGGATGTATCTAAACCTGCTACACACACACACACACACACACACACACACACACACACACACACAGTTTGACAATGACAACCTGAGAAAAAATATTTGCAACATATTATTGTCCAAAAAATCATGTTCCTGAAATATAAAGAACATTATAAATAAAATGGCCAGCAAACCTATACAAAAATGGGCTGAAGAAATAAACACATCTCAGGAAAAGAAATGCAAATAGCTATAGCATATGGAAACATGCTCTGCTTAGCTCATAATGAACAAAATACAAATTAAACCACACCAAGATACCATTTCTCACTTGCATTGGCAAGATCCAAACGTTTGACAACATACTCAGTAGGTGAGAGAATGTGGGGAAATACAAATTCTCAGACACTGCTGATAAGTATACAAAATGATACAACCTTTATGAATGAGATTTGGCAACATCTCCCAAAACTGCTTGTATATATACCTATTAACTCAACAATCCCACTTTTTTTTTTTTTTTTTTTTTTTTAGTGAGAGAGGGGGGGGGAGAGAGAGAGAGAGAGAGAGAATTTTTAATATTTATTTTTAGTTCTCGGCGGACACAACATCTTTGTTGGTATGTGGTGCTGAGGATCGAACCCAGGCCGCAAGCATGCCAGGCGAGCCACATCCCCAGCCCCACTTTTTTTTTTTTAACTTTTTCAGTGCTGGGGAAGGGTATCTAGGGCAAGTGCTCTACTGCTGAGCTATAGTCCCCCAGCCCTAACTTCTAAAGATACTGGGAATACAACAACAAATGTTTAAAACTTGTATTTACAAAACTATGTTATTCAAGCATTAATTATAATAATACAAGATGGTCACAAAAGGCTGAAACAACCGTCATCAATGAAAGTTGTTGAATAAACCAAAGAAGAAAGAAAATAATTTTAAATACCGCTAAAAGCTGGTTTCCAGAATACATTTTTTAAAAATGAAGTAGAGAAAAATATTTATAGAATACTATTTGTATCTTAGAAAGTGAAAAAAGATGAATATATTATTTCTTATAGCTTTGAGGTAAAATTGACATGCAATAAATTACATGTATTTAAAGTGTGCAATTTGATAAATTTTACATGAAATTATGAAATCACCATTATAATCAATATACACATCCTTTACATCCAAAAATATTCTCATTCTCTAGGTAATTCTGCCCTTTGTCACCCTTCCTTCTTGCCCCCCACTTTCTCATTCCTCCAGCAAAACGTCTATCTTAATAGATTGCTTTGTATTCCTCAAGTTTTATGTGTATGGGATAATATATTGTATTTTCTATGGCTTCTCTTATTCAGCATAATTTGAGATTCATCTACATCAGTTTATCTATCATCTATTTTTATTGCTGAGTAGCATTTCATTATATGTACGTACCACAATTTGTCTATCATCTATTGATAGACATTTGGATTTTTTTTCCAGTTTGGGGCTTTTACAAATAAAATAGCCAATAACACTGATATAAAATTCCTCCTATTGCTATATAACTTATCTTTTCTTTGGAAAAGAATGGTTGGATATGACTGGTGTATGTTTACCTTTTTAAGAAGGTGATTCTACCACTTTATATCCCCACCAGCTGTGTACCCATCCAGTTCCTCCATCTCTTCTCCAACCACTCAGCACAATTGTCTTTAATATTAGATATTTAATAAGTGTGTAGTGGTAACTCTTATGCTTCAAAATTGCATTTCCCTGATAATTATGTCAAGCATTTTTAATGTATTTACTATCTGTTTATCTTCTTTGATGAAGTGTTATTTTACAGGACTATATTTTTTCTAATGAGTTCTAAGAGTTCTTCATATATTCTTGATGCAAGTCTTGATAAATGCTTTACAGTAATTTCCTCCCAGCTTGTGTTTTGTCTATTTCATTCACTTCAAAGTGTATTTTGAATTACAGAGGTTTTAGTTTGATGAATCCCACATTGTCAAATCCTTTTTAATGCTTTTGTTGTCAAATTTAAGAAATCTTTGCCGAATCTAAGTTCAACAAAAATTTTTCTCTTATTTTTTTCCTAGGTTTTGTAGTTTTGAGTTTAATATTTAAGTCTGTGAGTTAATTCAGGTGTCTAATGCAAGGCATGGATCAATATTTTGCATATAAATATGCAGTAATTTCAGTACCATTTGCTGAAAAAACTTTCCATTCTCTACTTGTCTTTCCATCTTTGTTAATGACTGCTGCCATATATATTGTGTATCTATCTCTGAATTCTTGGCTCTGTTCCAATGTTTTGTCTGCAATCCTGATTACTGTGGCTTTAGAATATATTTTTTTCTTTTTTTCCTCTTCGTATGGTACTAGGGATTGAACACAGGACCTTGCATATGCTAGGCAAGTGCTCTACCACTGAGCTACATCCCCAGCCCTAGATTAAGTCTTGAAGCCACGTATTCTAGGTCTGTTGCAATCAGCTTGTCATTTTCTACAAAACTCTGCAGGGATTTTGATTGGAATAATGTTGACTCTGGTGATTAAACTGGGATGAATGGACACCTTAGTCTTCTGACTCATAAATTAGGTATATCTCTCCATTTAGGTTCTCTTTAATTTCTATCAGCAATATTTTATAGTTTTTAATATATACATTTTAGTTTTTGCCATGTTTATGTTTAAATACTTCATATTTTTATTCTATTGTACATGGAAATCTTTAAAATTTCAATTTCTAATTTTTCATTGTTAATATATAGAAAATATAATTGCTTTTAGATGTAAATTTTATCTGTCAACCTTACAATAGCTTTTTTCTAGATCATACCAGATTGTATCTATATATATTCATGTTATCTGAAAATAAAGAGAATTTTATTTCTTCCTTTCCAATCTGAGTGCATTTTATTTCTTTTTCTTGCCTTAGTATACTAGCTATTTCCTTACTGCACCCCAGTACAATGCTGAATAGATGTAATGAGAGTGGACATCTCTGTTTGGTTTCTGATCTTGGGGAAAAGTATTCAATTATCAACCATTAAGTATGAGGTTAGCTGCATTTTTTCAGAGGATGTTTTAAGCTCCCTTCCATTCCTAGTTTGTTGTTTGTTTTTCTACATCAATAATCAATGCTGAGGGGCTGGGGTTGATACTCAGTGGTAGAGCACTTGCCTAGCATGTGTGAGGCAATGGGTTTGATTCTCAGCACCGCATATAAATAAGTGAGTCAAATAAAAGTCAATCAAAATCTAAAAAAATGTTTAAATAATAATCAGGGCTGATTTTTTTTTTACATTTCGATGGGATTTATTGTCACCTACTTGTACATGCACACAAAATAACAATATAATTTGGCCAATATTACTCCCCAACATTTCCCCCCTCTGCTATATTTTTTAAATGCTTGTTTTGTATCTCTTGAGCTAAACACAAAGACTGTGCTTTTAGGTACATCAATGTGGTAAATTTCATTGATTTTCAAATGTTAAATAAATTTTGGATTCTTGACATAAATCCCCATCATCAGTCTAGTTTTTGTCTATGATGTATTTTCCTTTTAAATATTGTTGTATTTGACTTAAATTTTTGTTTAGAATTTCTGTACAGATTCATTGGAGATCCCATGAGAGGTATGTGGCTTCCGTTTCTTGTTATATCTTTGTCTTGGTTTGGTGTAGTGATAACACTGGCTTCATAGGAGAAATATTTCCTTGCTTTAATATTCTACAAGGGTTTAGTATTACTAATACTATTAGGAATTAGTATCATTTCTTCTTCACAGGTTTAATTGGATCACCAATAAAGCTATCTGGGTCTTATATTTTTTTCTTTGTAGAAAGGTTTTTACCTATACCTTCAATTTCTTTAATAGTCAACAAGGTTTATGAAATTGTCTGTTTTTCTTGAGTGAACTTTTGCAATTTGTGGCTTAAATAGAATTTCTTCATTTCATCTAAATTGTCAAGTTAATTAACATAAACTGTTCATAATATCCCCATTATCAGTCTAGTATCTGTGAAATCTGTAGCTATATCCCTTCTCTGATTGCGGATATTGGTAATCTGTGTCTCCTCTTTTATTTCCCTCACTAGATGTTGATCAATTTTATTCATCTTAAAGAACTAGCTTTGGGTTTCATTGATTTTCTCTTATTTTCCTTTTTTAAAATTTTACTGACTTATGGTCTTTATTATATCTTTTTTTCTTGCTTACTTGGAGATTAACTTATTTTTCCTTTTCTAGTTTCTCATAGTAGGAACTAAAGTCAATGACTGGAGACTTCTTTTTTAATAAAGCTATCTTGGGCCTGGTAGTGCTATAAATTTTCCAATAACACTTTAGTGACATTGCACAAATGGATATGTTGTTTTCAGTTTTATTCAACTCAAAATATGAATTTCTTCTCTGATTTATTTGACTCAAAAATTATTTAGCAGTGGGGGCTAAGGTTGTAGCTCAGTGGTAAAGTGCTTGCCTCACATGTGTGAGGCACTGGGTTCAATCCCCAGCACCACATAAAAATAAATGTACTGTGTTGTTCATTTATACCAATATATATATGTATATATATATGTATTTAGCAGCCTGGCACTTAAGTTTTCAAATATTTGAGAATTTTCCAGATTTTTCCATTATTGATTTCTCATTTTATTGTGTTCAGAGAATAAGCTTTGCCTGACTTTGAATACTTTTATATTTACTGATAATTTTTTTAAGATCCAGAATATAGTTTATCTTGGTAAATGTTCCATGTGCACTAAGCTCCTTGGGGGTTTTCTATAATTGTCAATTAATTTCAAATGGATGGATTGATTATGTCATTCACACTTTCTACAACCTTACTTTTATTTTTCATTTTCTGCCAATTGCTGAGGAGAGGATATTGAAATCTCTAAATGTAATCTATAGGATTCATCATTTTCCTCATAATTCTATCAATTTTTATACTTCATGTATTTTGAAGGTCTAATATTAAAAGTACAAGCATTTAGGCTTATTATATAATCTTGACTGATTCGTTTATCATTAGGAAATAACTTTCTTTAGTCCTGATGATATATTTTGCCCCACAACCTCTTTTGGTTTAATGTAGCTACTCCAGATTTCCTTTGACTAGTGTTTAACATGAGATACCTTTTTCAATCATTTTAATTTTGACTTCTTTGTGTCTTTCTATTTACAGTGTTATTCCCTTAGACATCTATTTGGGTCTTGCTTCTTTAGGCAATATGACAATCTCTGTTTTTAACTGATATATTTAGATACTTTCCACTTAATAGGATTACTGCTGTGCATAGGTGTAAGCTTAATATAATCTTCTATTTGTTCCTTCTGTTCTTTGTTCTTTTTCTTTTCTTTTTGTCTTCTTTTGCAGAAATACCACTATCGGTATTTTTAGTGATTCCTCTATTGGCTTATTAAGCTATAACTCTGTTTTCTAATCTTAGTGCTTCAGGGTTTAGAATATACATCTTTAATTTGTCACAATCTACCTTCAGATGATACTATATTACTTCACATATTCAATAAGAACGTTACAACAGTTACTACCCTTCTGAGATTTATACTGTTGTCATGTATTTTACTTTACATGTTTTCTAAGTCCCATACTACACTGATATTTGTCTTTGAACAGTCAATGACTTTTTAAAATGTTCAAATAAGAAAAATTATTTTAAATATTTATGCACACAGTCACCATTTTCAGTGTTCTTTACTCCTTTATTCCATTATTTCCATCTGCTCTCTTGGTGCAAGTGTAGGGTGAATTCTTTCAGCTTGTATGTCAGTACAAGTCTTCATTTTAGAAAGATATTTCACTGGGCATGATATTATCGGCCAACATTATTACTCTTCAAATATATTAAAGGTATCACTCCACTATATTCTCTTATGCCTAATTTCTGACAAGAAATCTGATGTCATCCTTAGTTCTTCTCTACATAAATGTCTTCTCTAACTGCTAAGATTGCTCTTTATCACTGGTTTTGAGCAATTTATTTATGATATAATATACCTTGATATAGCTTTATTCATGCTTTTTGTACTCTAGTTCCATTTAATATCTTGGATCTGCAGATGTACAGTTTTCACAAATTTTTGAAAATTTTTGGCCATCATTTCTTAAAATATTTTTCTGAATACCTCTCATCGCTCAACTTGAAACTGTCCCACAGCTCACTGATGCTCTGGTTCACTTTTCTTTAACAGAAGAAATTTTCCCTGTGTTTCATTTGGGGTACTTCTCCTGCTATGTCCTCAAGTTCACTAACAATTTCATCACAATGCTTATTCTGGCATTAATCCCATCCCCTGTGTTTATCATATATTTTCAACTCTAGAAGTCTGATTTTCTTAAAATATATCTTCTATATCTCTTTTTACCTTTTTAACACACGAAATATAGTAGTAATAACTTTTAAAAAAATGCCATTACCTCATTCTAACATCTCCGCCAGTTCTCAGTTGGCTTTGATTGGATGATTCTTCTCCTCATCATTGTGGATTATATTTTTCTTGCTTCTTTGCATGCCTGGTAAGCTTTGATTCGATGCCATACATTACGAATTACTATTCTTAATATTTCATATACAATTAAATTACTGGAAACAATTTGATTCTCTTGGGTCTGAATATTTGTTAGGTATGACATAAATTGTAATAGTCAGTCCGAGGTAACACCCTTCTGATTATTCTACCCAACTTCCTTAGATAGTTTTTTCCAGGTGCTATTCTGGTCCCTGTGTTAGGACCTGTTCCTTCTAATCACTTAAGATTGTTTCTCTGACTTGCTAAGCAGTTTCATCACACTTATGTGCACATCAATACCCTGCTGAACACTCAGAGAGCCTTTCACAGATTTCCAGAATTGTCTCTCAATGTAGCAACCTTCTTTTGGTACTCCACCCTGTGAATTCTAGTCACTTTGGTTTTCCTGGAATCTCAGCACCATCTCTCAATTCATGGTATCCTCTGGTTCTGCCTGACTTCACCTTCTTTGTCATGGCTTGGGAATCTCTTAACATAGTAAAAGCTGGGACAACTAAAGAGCTCACAGCATTTGTTCCTTATGTTTCCAGAATCATTCTTTGTTGCTTGATCTTCAATGTTGCTGGATCTTCAAATTTTATCTGTTTGTGGGGTTTTTTTCATATTTATTTTAGTTGTTTCAGTTGGGAAGGTGAAGCCAGTACCTATATAAAGCTATCATGGCTAGATGTAAAAATCATTTGCGTTTCTTTTTCTTTTTATGATTGAACACATGGCCTCATGTATGGTAGGCAAGTGCTCTACCACTGAGCTACATATCCCTTTTCTCATTTGCTTATTTTTTTTAATAGCAGAATACATAATGAAATAAATTTTAAAAGTTAACTATAAAAGAGAGTAACATCAGGGTAGACAGAACTGGGACAAAAGCTAGAGTTCTTTCAAAATCAGGCAGGAGAATCACAAGTTCAAAGCTAGCCTCAGCAACTTAGCAAGTCCCTACGCAACTTAGTGAGAACTATCTCTAAATAAAAAATAAAGAGGCTAGGTATGTGGCTCAGTGGATAGGAGCCCTGGGTTCAATCACCAATACCAGAAAACAGAAACAACTTATTTTTACAAATTAACTTTGGCTCTTCTAAATATTTAAATAATTGTAAAATAAACCAAAAAAAATCTTTAAAAAGTAACACCTAAATATTGAAAGCAAAAATGAAACAACCTGTGATATCATATTGGTGACAAACCACAGAAATGAATTATTTCAAACATACCTTAGTGGGATATAGCTTAAAGACAAGAGAATTTCATTTCATTTCAGGAATACATTCCTGAAAGTATTTTAAATAACATAAATATAGTCGTGTGTTGCTTAATGATGGGAATAAATTCTGAGAAACACATCTTAGGCAATTTTAGTGTGTAAACATCATTGAGTATACTTATACAAACCTAGAAAATATAGCCATTTCCACACGTAGGTATTCATATATGGTATATCATCGCTTTGGGGATAAAAACCTATAAGATATTATTATACTGAATTCTGTAGACAATTGTAACATTGTAAATGTTTATATATCTAAACATATCAAAACACAAAAAAGATATTAAAAATACTAGGTGACAAGAATTTTTTAGCTCCATTATTATGCACTAATGAACAAAATGTCATTAAGTGGCACAAGACTGTAAACAATTATATTGATGTCATTGAAAACTGGAACTCCAACATCAGAGAAAGAAAACACAAATCTAAGATAGATGAAGTGAAGTAAAATCTCTCTAGCATCCTGAATTTTCATGGGAATTATCTAAATGACATGATGAAAAATCCCCATATATTTCTGAGCTTTGTTCACTAAAAAGGCCTACAAATGACAGTCAATTTGAGCAATAAGCAATCTTAGTACTTGGAATGTAGCCTCTAAATATCATTTCCTATTGAAAGGAACCAAAGTTCTTTTAGAGAAATAGTTCCTTCAAGGTCTGGACAGGGAATGTTTAAGATGAACTTGGAACATCTCTCATAGTTCAAAAGCAAGGGAAATAGGTAAGAATGACCACTAGGTGGTGGCAAAGGGTCCCAGGAGCCAAGATAAAGAGGCCTCTACAAGGCAAAAGGGGGAGAAATTGAGCATCAGGTAAGAACAATTACTATTCCTAACTAGATTAAACACACCAAATATTTTTAAATGCATGACATCAGACTGACTCTTAAATAAAAGTTAAAAAGATTTCAAAAGCCCCTTTGGGTATCATTTGATAATGCTAGAATAATACCTTACTATTCTGAAAAGTGTTTAAATGAAGAAAAGGAATCAAATGTTTATCTCCTGCCTTAACTATACAAACCAAATATCTGTGTAAAGAATAATCAATCATAGCCAGGCGCCGTGGCACACACTTGTAATCCCAGTAGCTTGGGAGGCTGAGGAGGGAAGATAGCAAGTTCAAAGTCAGCCTCAGCAAAAGCGAATTGCTAAGCAACTCAGTGAGACCCTGTATATAAATAAAATACAAAATAGGGCTGGGGATATGGCTCACTAGCCAAGTGCCCCTGAGTTTAATCCCCAGTACCAAAAAAAAGAAAGAATAATCAATCATAAATTTTTATTTGTATAGGCATCCCAGCCTTTAAATGAAGAAAAATCCCAGCAACTCAGACCATTGCTATTTTGCAACCTGTAATATATTAGCAAATCTCACCAAGGTCACTGTTGACTAGTAGTCAACATCAAAGGAGAGGACATGCAGATGTCAATGCAATATTTCCTATTAAGTTTTCATAAGAAACAGAATTGAACCTAAATCTGACTACCAATTTCCAAGAAATATAAAGCAACAGAGAGAGGCTGAGGTTGTTAGCTCAGCACTTGCCTAGAATGCATGGAGCCCAAGGTTCAATCCCCAGCACGACCAAAAAAAAAAAAAAAAAGGCAATAGAGAAAACAGGTTAAATTGTTGTACCAGGGGGATATCATTTATTCACCCAAACTACAATATATCCTAGAAGTCCCACAAACATTTTTTTTCAATTATTGCAAAAAGTTACAACAAAAGGAGAAATCAATAGAGAGTAACTTATGAGACTTATTCTCCCACTGAAAGCAACCAGAAAGTTGGAATATATATATATTGGTACCAGGGATTGAACTCAGGAGCACTTGATCACTGAGCCACATCCCCAGTCTCAGCCCCATTTTGTATTTTATTTAGAGACAGGGTCTCACTGAGATACTTAGCACCTCACTTTTGGCTTTGAACTCGTGAACCTCCTGTCTCAGCCTCCCGAGCCACTAGGATTAAGGCATGTGCCACCATGCCCAGTCAAAATATATTTTTAAAAAGCTATTTTTCAGATAGAAAGCCACAAGGGACATGCAACTGTCACCCCTAAGAGCAGGAGAACAAATAGGTGAGCATTCTACCTGGAGGCACCCTCTAGACCTCAGTTTGGCGAAGGGGAACCCAAATGGGGCATAACAGTCTCACTGAGGAGAGAGAGACCAGAGTTCCAGGAGATTAAGCAGCCAAAAATTTGTAGAGAAAACTACCAGAAAGATGGGAGCCACAAAGAAAAAGAGTTCCAGAAATCTGCATGGAGGTGGTCTTCAGTTTGGGGCTACATTCTAAGCAGTACCTGCGAGGGCCAAGAACAACTATAAGCTAACCAATCCCACAGTTGGCACTGAGCTGGGAGAAGTCTGGATTCCAGCTAGCCAGAGAGAGTCGACCTACAAAAACAGTATGGTCAACAAGCTCATTAAGAAGTATTTGATCCAGGCATCATGGCACATGTCTGTAATCCCAGCAACTCAGAAGGTTGAGGCAGGAGGATCCCAAGTTTGAGGCTGGCAACTTATCAAGGGCCTAAGCAAGTTAGTGAGACCCTATCTCAAAAGAAAAAAAAAAGTTCACTTAATATCATTAATTATCAGGAAATAAACTCACAAAGACATACCCACTAGAATGGCCCAAGTGCTAGTGAAGATGAAGTCAAGTGGAAGTCTCCTAAATTGCTGGTGGAAGTATAAAATGATTGTGGTCATTTTTTAGCATGGCTTGACAGTATCACATAAGATAAAAACATACATTAAACGTAGGAGGCAATTGCACTCCCAGATATGAGTCCACTTATAGTGGCATATATATGAAATAGTACTGTAGGAAAAATGAATCTATAGTTTAAAAAAAAAAGTTATCAGTGGTTGCCTGGAACAGGTGGTGAAGGAACTCACTGGGAAGGATCCCAAGGAAACCCCTTTTCTAGTGAAAAAACTGTTCTATATCTTGATTATGGTAGTTTTTACATGGGTATCTACATTTGTTAAAACTCAGAGTGTGCTTGCTTTGGCAGCACATATACTAAAATTGGAACAATACAGAAAAAATTAGCATGGTCCCTGAGCAAGGATGACACCCACATTTGTGAAGCATTCCATAGTTTTGTGGAACCAACCCTTCAGCAGATGAATGGATAAAGAAACTGTGGTACATATATGAAATGGAATATTACTTATAGCATTAAAAGAGAAAAAAATTATGGCATCTGCGGGTGAATGGGAATATCAGGTTAAGGGAAGTAAGCCAATCCCAAAAACCAAAAGCTGTATGTTCTCTCTGAAAGTGGATGCTGACCCATAATGGGGGTGAGGTGGGTGGTAAGGGGCATGGAAAGAATGGAGGAACTTTGACTGGGCAAAGGGGAGGTAGGACAGGTGAGGGGGCATAGGGATAGGAAAGATGGTGGAATGAGATGAACCTCATTACCCGAGTTGTTACACACTCGGCTTTGGAAAAAGCCATTTCTTATGATCTTTGGATCAGGCACTTAAATAGGGCCCAGCAGACTGAAAATGGGTCCTTCTTGAGCCAGGTATTGTGATACATTCCTGTGTTCCCAGATACCAGCTACTTGGGAGACTGGGGCAGGAGAATCACTTGAGTCTGCCAATTCACCAAACAACACAGTGAGATCCCTGCTCGAAGAAGAAGGAGAGAGAGAAGGAGTATCAGGAGGAGGAGGAGGGAAAAGAAGAGGGGGAGGAGGAGGGGGAAGAGCAAGAGCATAAGAAGAAGAAGGAGAAGGAGGAGGAGAAAAGGAGGAGGAGGAGGGGAAGGAGGAGGAAGAAAGGTGTATCTTATTGTATGTAAATTGTAACTCCACACTGACTAAAAACAGCAACAATTATTTTATTTGTTTGGCAGATCCACAAAAGAGAAGAGACTTAAGGAGAAGATTTGTCCCTAACATTTTACAGGGCTCCTGACATTGCTAAAACCTTCAACTTGAAGCCAGTCTCTCCCTTGGCCTCCTTTCTCCAGAAAATTCAGCAAGAAAGATTCTTCCTTCTCCTTTTTTTTAAGCAATGAAAATATTTATTCTTCATCAAAGAAATGAAGAGTGAGTTAGTGTATATTCAAATTTTTATACTGAGTTGATTTAATCCAAATTAGAATTTTTGGAAGAAGACAGTACTAATTCCAACACTTTGAGTATTAAAACCAATAAGCTTCCAACATGCATAATTCATATTCAGGGAGAGCTTTTCTTAGCTTCATAATTATTACTTCTTTCCATGGCTGAAATTGCTGGCATTTATTTTGTGGCCCTCTTGGTTTATTTAATCTCTTTATCTATGAAAAGGAAGCTCAGGGAGACTTCTTAGTTTTCCTCTATCACTCCAGGTTTAAACATTGAAAATATCCAAATCCTGGTTTGAAAATGATGGGCTGCCAACCCATAGGTGCTGGAGGGTGATCTCAAGCCTTCGTGTCCCCAGCCCTAACACTTCAAGTGCCAGCCTCATATGAGGCTGAAAGACTGCAACCTCACTTGCTTTTAGTGAGAATTCTGATCTACTGGTTTCCTGTCGGATTCCTGCTGCAGGTGCTTAGCTGCTTCTGCCACTTTCACTGGAGATGACAAGAGCAACCTCACACCTGTACCTTTGGCCATTTTGGATTATAATTTCCAAAAATCCAGAAGCCAACTTTCTCAGAATCAAGGGCATGGTGGCCATCGTCTATTGAGTAATTGTTCTCAATTTATCTACAGCATTACCACTATCTAGTCTAAGGGTGAGCCCTCCAGTAACCTGGTGTTGTGGGATATTTTCCCTTTGGAAATTCTTTCTTTTAACATCTGCACTGTAGTATATCTCAAATTGCTGATTTATCCTGGCTAATTTGGAGAAATGTTTTCCTTCCTCCAAACCTTGTCACCCACCTCACAGAATGGGGATTCACAAAAAGCTTCTCAAACCCACTAGCAGTCAGAGAAATGCAAATGAAGTAGGTAGGGAAACATGAGCCCACGATCATCTCCCTAAGATGGCAAACATTTGGGAGTTAGTGTTGCAGTTACTTCTTGCCAAGTAGCAAATTTACCCAACACTTAGCAACAATGCCTTAAGATGGTTGGACTCTAATAGAGCAAGGAGTAGCTGAGAGGCACACCCTTACATTTTTCTGATCTTTCAGAAAACCGTCTTAAGGGCTCACTCAGGACCAAATTTTACTGACGATATTCTAGATTTCATCTTTGCATTTTCTTATTTTGAAAGGCTTTGCTTCCTAGAAAGGCTACTCTAAGATTTTCTTTAAATTTTGATATAAAATAAAACAGTTTCTTCTGCTCTTCCTCTCCCTCTCTTGTGTTTTCATACAAGCAGCCAAAAGATGCCATTTGTCACTTTTATCTTTCTGCTTGGGCATTTCCCCAGCCTGACCTCATCAGATAAGGCAAACTCTGAAGGTAGTTTCTGGGAATAACCAGTCTCAGAGGCCTTGTATCTCTGTCTCACAGAGATGTTGAATATAGGATTCAGTCAGAAGGGAACAGTACGTCCCAGACTAAGAATGTCCTGATTCTGATCACTGGCCTCCTGGGGAAACCACTGACATTTTACTCTATTACTCCTGAGCCTTGAACGACTGAAGATTTTGAGTTTGTGAATTGACGCCTTTAGACAGAGCATTACCTTGGAAAACAGTGAAGTATGCAAAGCCTTTGAGGAGTCCAATATTTATTTAATGAATTCATAGAAGAGAGTCTCTGAAAATACTTATGTGAGGTTGGGTAAATAGGAAACGTTTTGCATTCAATTTACTATTATCGGTTTAACATCGACTTTTTGCAAAGCACAGTCTGAAGAACTTGGGATTGGAACCAGAGTGGGGCCACAATCCCTTCTTTCAAATACGATGATATTTCACAGGAAACAACCTGCATGAGGATGTGATGACAAGAGTCATGTGCCAGTTGAGACCTTGTTAAATGATAGCTTTTCCAATTTTTTTTTTTGTTACCAAAGATTCACACACATAATATTTCTTTTGGAATCACTAATATTGAGAATAACCTATTTGTAAAAATAATCAATTTGTGTCTGAAACTGATTGTTAGGGTGAATTTAACCAAAATTATCTGTAAAAAGTCAATTTATAAAAAGGAAGTTTTTAAAAATAACTGATAGAACAATATGATTCTGAAAGAGTCTGTCAGCGGGTTGATTGACATCTTGGCAGGTCACACCCATCTCATTGATGGGTGCTGTTGCTGTGTGGGTCCTGGCAGAGCGGAAAGAGATTCACATTGTCCCTGGGCATTGACCAGAGGAAATGTCCACTGGCCATTCCCAGACACCAGATGTCCCTATCCATGAGGCTTCCATGCTCGGTGACCCACATGCAACCCATGGCTCATGGCACAAGTTCTCCGGGGAATTTTCTTGATAGTGCCATTATGACTACATCTTCTCTCCCTCTCCAAATACTCCACTCTGGGAGAGTTAATCCACAAAGGTGTTTCTGGAGTGTGAGTGAAGCATGATTAGCTGCAAAACTGAATTTTGTATCCATTAGCCTGTGGTATGCTGCGTGGGCTGTCTCTAGTCCAGCGAGGAGGTCCACGGAACAGGGTAGAGGAGAGAGTGGCTGCGGAGTCACTAATCAAGACCTCCGGAGACCAAGCAGGAAGCAGGTCTGATTTTATTGCGTAGTTACCATGTATATATTCTCAGGCAGGAGCTCAGCAGATTACAGGCAGCCACCAATGCAATTTCTGCTAACTGTCCTTGCAGTGACCACTCAAGGAATGGGCCGTGGAGCAAACACAGGGACTGCAACACCTGGCCTCACGCCCAGGGCTGTGGCTTCGGGGTAAGTGGCCTGCCACTCAGACGCCCTTAATGTATGCTATGTATGTAGTACTCCATGCACTTGTTCCCCACAGTATACAGTGTTTTTCTCCTTCTTCTCCAGATCTGTGACGACAAAGGGTTTTAGTCACTCGATTTGATGGCCTTGTCTCTGTTGTGTCAATCACCTACCTGCCTCTAGAACAGGCACCTCCTGGAACTGAAAGCATTTCTGATCCACTAATAGTATCTTCCTATGAAGTTGGGTGCAGATTTCCATAAAGATATGATCAAATGATTGTATTTTATACTGTGAATAGAAATAAACCTGAGCATTGAGAGACTGAGGTTACAAATGGATAAAGAACAAACCATAGGTACAAGTGGAGTTTTGACCCATAACCTGCAAGCAACTTGCCTAAGAAAGCAAGCCCTCATCTACAACAATGTAGGCAGCCACTCTGCTCATAAGTCAGACCTGCAGGAAGTCAGATGGCTATCTCTGTGGCAATCTTAGAAGCTAAACAAGTGCTACAAGACTTTGGCCAGGATTTAACTGACAGTTTCCCTAATCTTTGCCTGCTTTCCATTTAGGACCAACTTAGAGACAGCCAAATATGAACCTCTAATCAATCAAATAGGGTGTCCCCATTCCTAATCACCAGCCTGTACCTTCCTCAGGCCAACAGCCTCCAACCAGGGCACACCTGACTGTTCTTGCTCCTCAGCCTGCTTTTGAGGTTCTGACCAAATGCAAGTGGAGGTGCTTGCTCCTTTCCTACAGCAAGCTCAGAATAAATAGCCTTTGCTTTTCTCATTTGGTTGGTCTCCATTTGTTTGCACAGCATGGTCATGTAAATAGGCTTTGTGTGCTAATTGGCTTCCAAATCATCCCAACTGCTATTCATTCATTTATTTATTCAATAAATGTTTCTTTATTGAATGAATAAATGAATGAATAGCAGTTGGGATGATTTAACATATTCCTTGTTAGGCCCTGGGGCAAACAACAAAGAGTAAAATACAGTCTCTCCCCTAGAGGACAGTAGCTTAACAACTAAGGAGACAGAATGAATGATTGGGCAGTCTGATCAACAGGAAGTTGAAGTTGAATGGACATTTTTACTTTCATAGTAAGGAACTTGAATGTGGACTAGAGAAATAAGCATTTTAAGTCCACCAAACCCATGATATGACAATATTACTTTAGGATGAATGTGTATTGGTTGAGACCAAATCAGGAGGGGGAAAAAATCCCAAACACTGTAGGGAAAGAAAGATCCCCTAATTCTTGTAGTTCTTGTGTAGGGTTCCATGGCTGGAATTTATTGCAAAGGCTGATTAACAAGAGTGTAAGAGTTTTCATTTTGCATGTATGTCAGATCTTCACAAGAAAATGAAGTCTGAAGGAATGGCCAGATCATGATGCTTACATGCTTTTTTAGGCAAAGAACAATCAATGCGTGCAGGAATGAAGGGCAGTAAAGATCTGGACTAGGATCATAAGTGCCAGGATCCTAAGTGCCAGGCATGGCACTAGGAGACATGCGGGGAATGTAGAAGCTAGTGGAAGGTTTGACAGTTCATGTTCATAGCAGCCCGAATTACCACTCCCTGGTGGTCAAGGCTATTATCCAGCCTTGACATGAAAAGGACATGGCTCCGAAAATAATCTTTATGGCTTGCCGTATTTTGCCTTAACGCCTTCAACACCCTTTTTAAAAAATAGTTGGTGCATAAGAATTATGCACAACAGTGGGTTTCACCATGGCATATTTGTACATAATTTGATCAACTTTATATCCTCCTCTTCCCTCCCCTCCTCCCTTCCCCCCAATCCTCTTCCATTACCCTACTGGTATCCCTTCTATTTTCATGAGGTCTCTCTCCGCCCCCCCTTATGTTAGCCTTACTTTAGCTTCTACATATGACCCTTGACTTTCTAAGTCTGGCTCAATTTGTTTAACAAAGTACTCTCCAGTTCCATCCATTTCCCTGCAAATGACATAATTTTGTTCTTCATAACTGAATAAAACTCCATTGTGCATACATACTGCATTTTCTTCATCCATTCCTCTGCTGATGGACACCTGGCTGGCTCCAAAATTTGGTTGGACAAGCTCGGCCATGTGTGCAAAGCTATATTATACTGACTTTGATTCTTTTGGATACATGTTGAGGAACACTGTTCTAATTTTAACAGAGGAAATCAATACAAAGAATTCATAATGAGGCACAAAGGTGTCCTGCAGGAAGCTGCCACCCGAAGGGAGAGGTGGAATTGTTGAGTGTAGAAGTTGGAGGGGGCCTGACAGCTGCCATTCAGATGTCTGATGAGCTGCTGCTCATCAGTGCCTTGCTCATCAGTACCAGTGCCTTGGAGTTGAGCCGGAGCCTGTGGCCCAGCAATGACAGATGTGTGAGGAGGGAACACTGGGGGTTGGTTGGTGCCAGTGCTGGTCCTGGATGGAGCTATGGGCTGCTCCAGCAAGCGCCGGGAACACGGATGCTCCTGGTGACAGAGACTTAGTAATACTGTAAACTGGTGTTAATTACTGTCACCAGTACACAGGCCTCTGCAGGGTGAAGGAGTTTTGAGCATGGTGAAGGAGGAGGAAGGAAAAAGGAAGCAGACAGGATGGACCAAGTCCTCCCTCTTCTTCTAGCTTTACCACCTCCTTCTGGGCTTCCACTGGAAGATCCCAGGTGCTGAGTACAGTCTGCTTTTATTTGTGGGTTCTGCATCTGTGAATTCAAACAACTGTGGATCAAACATATTCAGGAAAAATATTTGCTACTGTACTGAACATGTGGACAACACATAGAAATGATACAGTGTAACAATTAGTCACTTAACATTTAATTGTATTTGGTATTGTAAGTAACCTAAGGATGACTTAAAGCACATGAGAGGATGTGCAAGTCCTATACAAATACTATACCATTTTATGCCAAGGACTCAAGTATCCTTGGATTCTGGAACCCACCAGAAGCCCTGGAACCAGTAACCCACAGATAGCTGACAGCATTGAGGGTGAGCTGGAACCTGAGAAGCAATCGTTTACAATCTGATAGAGCCCATGGTGGGCCATTCAGCCTCTGCACACAAAATGCTTAACATAATTAATCTTCCTGCATCAAGAGAAGCATCTCTTTATTTCTATTTAATAAATCACAAACATCCTTTTATAAAAGAGATCTTCACCTTTTCTCCCAAATGAGACAAGAATGTCCAGTAGATCTTTGATCAGTTTCTGGGAGTCACACTCATCTCCTCAGTTACAGTTAAATCGTAGTCACAGACTAAACAGCAAATTGAATCCAAGCTTATATAAAATAAAGGGGAAGAGAGGAAATCAGCACACACAGTGTGCAACTGAGGCAGTAACTTGTTTCTGTAACTGTTGGTCACAGGCAGCAGTTAGTAAACTTATTCACACCCACATATTCCGTTTCACCTCCCTCATCTTTTCAGGGTTCCTATGTGGTGGGAGTCCTAAAATGTAATGGTCTAAAGGTCACACTCTTCTTTGAGGTTATTGTTATTTCCATTAAAATTCTGTTACTGGACATTGAAGTGCTAAACACACCCTAGTGTGACCCTTGGGCACAAGCCCATGTAAGTGGTCCCCAATTCAGATGGGGTGCTATACCCTAGCCAGTGCTACCAATGTTTTCAGCACCGTTCCACCATCCCTGTGTACCCGCTACTCCTGGTGACAGAGGACTTGGTAAACCAGGCATCACCTGTTGCCATGCATGGGCTCATTATTAGAAGTGACGCTGTGAAGGTGGAGAGTGTGCCCAAGACATTTGGTAGACCGTGGTGCGGGCAGGGGATGGGGAGGAACTTCCAACCACTTCTCTAGGATGGAGCGCACTGGCAGCATACTGTTCCCACCTTCACACACACACACACACACAAAGCATGATTCTTCAAATTCACTTGTCATAATTCACCAGAGAACTGAGATCACAGAACCACCAAAATCTATGGGAGATTCAGGGAGAGAGATCTGTATCTTGCTTATTTGTTGAGAAAAAACATTAAGTGATATCAGTAATTTAAAAAAACTCTCAGTACCTAACTCCAGACAGATCCACTTAATTCCATATGCTTCTACACCTGGTACTTAGAATAGGTTCAGGCTGAGATGGTCTGGTGGTGAGTGGTAAGTTCTATAGGCCTATACTATAAGAGACTAGAATACTGTTTTTGACCCATATAAGGCAACTTCTTATGGTTCAATTGAATACATCAATATATTCTAAATTAATGGCTGATATTAAAAATTACTATTTGGATAAGTTACATTATCTAGACTAAAATTATTTGGAAGTCCAAGAAAACAGAAAAAGCATGTGGAAACAGATATTTATTACAGAATATTTTAAAAAAATTAAATGCCTTAAACAAAAAACAATACCATAAAGTGATAGACCTAGTAGCATGCAAATACTTCAGGTTGGAGAGGCATGTTTGCTCTTGATGAATGTACATATAATAAATTCCTGACATTTGACTCCAAAATGAATGTATGAATCGGCTGGACATGATTATATGACTAATAATTTAAAGTAAAATATAATCTTAAAGGCAATTTAAACACTGGCATTAATCTATAGGAGTCCATTCAAGGTCAGTGACTGGAGAGCTATATAAAAAGAACTGAGGTTAAATCTTTAGGAAGCAATGCTGTGCCTATGAACATCTGTAAGATTCAGGCTCAACTTCTGCTTCTGACGAACCTGATTTGGAAAAGGATGTATAACATCCATTACACATCTGTTTCAAACACAGTCTATTTCTAAAATTACACATCTCTTTACAAATAAATATCAAGTATTAATAGCTGAAAGATGCCACTGGGATGGGCTCCAAAGTCTGCTGTTCTCATGGCCACCCCGAGACATATTTTAAGGCATCATTTTTAATCTTGGGGCTTTAAGAACATCTTCTTTGCTTTAACTGGTTTTATGTTTCCATTTTCATCTTCTTCGTAATTGGCACGGTCTCTTTTCTTGGCAAACTTTTTTCCAATTGTCCCCACCAAGGTCTCATATCTGTTAAAATGACATATAGCACAAGTTTAATTTCAAATAAAGTAGGAATCAAATCTTGTCAAGAATATCAAACCAAAGGCAACAAAAATAAAATAGAAGTAGAAACTATGATTAAAAGAAACAGTTTGATCTAAAAATTTATGAACTTTTTAAAGAATGACTAAATTACTTCCTGGTTTTGCTTTGCATTACTCTAAGTAAACATTTTTGAATACATGGAAGAAGCACTGGAGAGGACACTTCAACTGTCAGCTTGCCATAGGTGAAGGCACCTGAGGCTGTTGAGGAGGCAGACTTGAAGTCTTCCTGCCGGGGGCTTCGTTTTTTCATTTTTCTTTGGGGATTGAACCCAGAGGTACTTACTCACTGAGCCATATTCCCAGCCCTTTATATTTTATTTTATATTTTGAGACAAGGTCTTACTAAGTTGCTTAGGGCCTTGCTAATTTGCTAAGGCTGGCTTAAAACTTGCAATCCTCCTGCCTCAGTCTCCCGAGCTGTTGGGATTACAGGTGCGCGCCAACATGTCCAGCTCTAGGGGGTTCTTTTTAAAGCTTCAGCAAACTGTAGGGTAAGAGAAGTGCACACAGGGTGCCAATGACACAAGGCCCAGCTTGCAAAGCTGTTCCCAGGTAACAGTTACCTTCTAGCCATTTCCTCATCTGACACATCAAGCTCTACTATCTCATCTTCATCTTCATCTTCTGCTTTGTTCTTAGCATTCATCTGAAGCATCAATTTCTGAAAAATACACCAATGTTGACCATGATGGCTAGCTAGACAAGGCTTTGTGAAAGGATATGGCATCAAACTTATTTGAAGGTGGAGAAACTAAAGTCAAAGAATCCAGAGTACATGTCAGAATTTATAAGGGATTCCCTGTAACACTCGATGAGTTCTGAATCACAGACAAGTAAGAAAAGCCCCACCACACTGTATTTAGTGCCAAGGAATTCAAGGTGTCTTTTCTTTTGCCTCATATTTAAGATGGGCATATGATACCACAATATAGTGAAAAGGCGAAAAAAAAATAGACTTCAGATTTCCTTTGAACTTCCCATCTTAGAGCCCAGTGAAAGATGTATTGGTAGAGGAGGATAGTCACTAGTAATCTGGATTGCATGTCTCAGTGGTGGACAGGAGGGCAGCCAGTGCAGGACAGAAGTGGAAGCCTGGCCCTGCATGATGCACAGAATCTGCAGCCAAGCTCACTCTGAGCTTCAGGGTGGAAGAGGCATGGCACGCAGTGTCTCTTAGCCATGCCCTTTCCTCCCTCATTAACCTCTTTGTAAGAGCTATTCTCTAACAAACTAAAAAATAAAATTAAAGAGGGGCTGGGGATATAGCTCAGTTGGTAAAGTGCTTGCCTCACATGCACAAGGCCCTGGGTTCTATCTCCAGTAACATACACACACACACACACACACACACACACACCTGAGAATAAAGTACACTTGGGGACCATGAGTTGGAGGTGGTAATGTGGCACCAGGAATGAAGTACTCTCTTGGGCCAAATGAGCCTAAAGGTCTAAATGGTGCGGGTCCTGGAAAAAAATCACGTGGGTCAAAAGGCAAATCCCGTGGAACACCTGGTGCATATTCTCTGAAGCCTATTGGATGCATACCAGGACCTGGAAAATAAAAAGGAAGTTATGTAAACACCCAGAAATTTCTGAACTAGGGTGATTTCAAGTATGTTAATATAGTCTTTAATTTCTCCCAAGCCTAGAACATCAACTGGTGAACATCCTGACTTGCCAGATGAGGCAAACTGAGATGGAACAAGTTTAGGTTATAGCCTTTGGCCAACCAGCCATGAAGCAACATATTAAGGATTTAAACATGGCTCTACCTAGCTCCAGGTTTGTCTTTTTTCTTTCCCTACTATGTAACTGCAGAATTATTTCTATCTCACAAGAGCTCCATTTATATTTGGAAGTACTATATTACCATGACAAGATGATAGATTATGAAATAAGAACTTTACTACATCAAAGAAATTTTGATAAAAGGAAATCCCACTATTTATTACTGTATCCATTAAAAATTCATGAAGTATTTCAGCATGGACTTTACACATGCCATCAGAATTAAGGTGCATGCCCTCCTGGATGGAAAAGGCCTTCCACAGCCACCTAATTAAATCAGCAACATTTATTAGGTCACTGTTAAATCCTCCTCTTTAACACTTCCCTCTGACGTTTCTCAAGGTAAGGAGGGTTTGACTTTTCCTTTTCTATATTCTATAACCTACTGCTTATGCTTCCATTATGGGTGATTACAAACTTTATGTTATTGGATTTTCATATTTGTGACAAAATTTTAAGTTATGGCATGTGTCTCATCCACCTTTCCATCTATTGCAGTGCACATCAACAGATTTTCAACAAACATCTGCAGAAGTAATATTTCTGGATTTTCTGTATATAGCTCCTTATCCTTGTCTATGAGAGATAGCTATTGCCTATCTCAGTATAAGATTATGTAGTGTCCCATATATCCCAGAAAACTGGAGGAAAAGTTAAAATGTACTCAGCTTTATCCTTTCATTGTTAAGACCTGAGATAGCAACCAACTGTTTTAGCAAGCAATAGAAATGGAAGATGAATGTGATTTATAAGTCAATCACTACTGTTCAGATCATCATACCAAATGGTGGAGGGATTGGCCGAGGCCCAAAAGGCCCACCGAGCTGAAGTGGCGGTCCATACCGAATGGGAGGTGGTGGAGGTCGTCCCATCGGGGGTCCCATAGGGAGGCCCATGAAGGGTACCCCTGAGAAAGGAGGGGGCCCTTTCATAGCCATATTAGCCTGCAATTTAAGATTTGAAAGCAGTTGAAAGTTTTAAAAGTCCTACGTATGAAGACAAAGTACCAACACCGATAAAAGCTAAAACCCAAAGCTGGCACCTGTCCAGAGAACACCATCAGTGCAACAAAACTCTACCCACCCCTCCTGTGTATTCCCACTGACAGCTTACAGAAGTTAGAAGGATGCCACAAGAGGGAGCAGTTTGTTACTGATTTAATCTGCACAGGAAAGGGAAAGGCAAGAGGACTGGCAGAGGTTATTAACAGAGGTGATTTCTGACCAGTATGTCATGCTGTATTATTCACTACAATCTATTTCAAAGGGAGTCCCCCCTCCCCATCACTTCCCTTTCATCACAATAGCTCATTACCTTCCATATTAAGAATGAACAGAATAAAATGAAAAATCCATTCTCTACCCATGTAATAATAGCTACTATTCAGCGTATCTTCAATAAGTCTTTCATATATTATTCAACCTCTGAGATCTTTAAGTAGACTGTCTTGTTTTAAATAAGAGGGAACAAAAGCAAATGGAATATCATAATTTGTTGAAGGCCACACTGCATATTAAAGGAACTCAATCCCAGGTTTGCCTCCAAGCCATGCTTTCCCCACCTCTACTCCTCTCTAACAACGGGTCTTTGCTCTCTTTTAAATCTTCTACTACAAAGGGGTTTGGGTTCTTATCTAAGCTGCCCTTAGATTTCTCCAGAGATGTATATTCCTGGAATATATATACACTGGAACTTGATAAGTATTTTCCAACACAGTGCTATACACACAAATTAGGAAGACAAGGCTTTAATATTTACTTTCATTTACTGTACACCATTTGAGATATTGATTTATCATTTCCTATGAGTAATGGGTTTCAAACTAAACAATTAAAAATTTGTTTTATTATAGAGCTGCAGAAGACCTACCAGATATAATAGCAACACAGTTACAAGAGAATACACTTATATGAACAAATGAGACCATTGCTTGGGACTGGCTCAAGAGGTCATTTCAGATGATCATTGTTTCACTGAAACAGTATTTCACTTTCAGAAAATCTGATACCAATCTAATTCTAATCACTCAAAATAGGGTTTGCACAAATGGAGGAATTCTTAAATAGCATTCTTCCAAACAAAAATAAAAATGATGAATTATATAACTTATAATGAATTTACTTTGCCTTAGAGCATTCAACACAAAACACCATATAAAGTTAGAGTGATAACTTTTCACATTCTGTAGTTCATTATAGTTGTACACACTTAAGCAACATTCCCAAGTTAAGGAGAAAAGTAAGCTCAATATCGCATGCAGTTTAAAGCAAACAAGATCAGTGTCATGCTCTGAACATCCTTCCCAGAAATGCACAGAATAAAACCCAATTCAGTTCTCAACCTCTAAGTACTTACTCCAACTGGATGCTCAGTCAAAGAAGTAATGGTGGAGACTGAGGGGGTCTCAGGTTCTAAACTGAGGGGGTCTCAGGTTCTTGGGGAACAGTTTGCTTTTTAAAAAACAAATGGGATAGTACAAATAGAACACAAAGAAGGATAAAGCAAAGAGCAAGTACTGTAGGAAAGCTACATGTTCCTGCATGACCACATGATTCACAGTAACTACAGAACTTACCTTGCCCTCATTCGTCACCTTAGCTGGAGAAGAACTTCTGGAACTGCTGTTCATGTGAGCTGGACCACATTCTGGGTCTGTTAGAGATCAAAGAATGGATTCAGACTTATTCTAACATGAAAAGAATAAAAATCCTCCATCCACAATTACAGATTCTTTGAAATTACTTGGTCCCTTTACCAGAGGCAACGGGTTTCCCAGATGCCTCAGAAGACCAGTACGAGGTAAAGGTCCATCCATTGATCCTCAGAGCCCTTGTATGTATTTTTCAGAAGAAATAAACCACTGGTGGACAGGTCAGGGTTCAACAATAACTAGAAAGCAACATTAAAAATGGGTTGCCCAGGGGTTGGGGTTGGGGTTGTAGCTCAGTTGTAGAGTGTTTGCCTAGCATGTGTGAGGCGCTGGGTTTGATTCTCAGCACCACATTTAAAAAATAAAGATATCATGTCCATCTACAATTAAAAATATTTTTTTTAAAAAAAACAGGTTGCCCAATACTGTGGGGAGCCATTCTGACACGTGATTGGGTGACTCATATGGATTTAATTTAACTTAATTGTTAAATCCATATGAGTGATATGTTGGTAACATATTTTCCCAAATTTTCTCCTATAGGCAGTCTTAAAGCTATGGATATATATATATATATATATATATATATATATATATATATATATATATATATATAATATATATATATTTTGGCCTGTGTCTTTCAAAACAATTCTGCAGATTTTGTTTTACTTTTAATAGGAATTGAATCCCTAGCATGATAACATTATCAACGTAGTTTTTGAATGTTTAACATAGATCAGCCTACTATAAAGAGGAAAAATATCTGACTACAATAGTCTAATTATATTTGTATTCCTTTCTCTAATGTGACACATAATACTTTGTACTTGATTTTTTTTTAATGGAAAAAAACCTGTGTTACTAAACTTGGACTTCACTGAATGCATACTGGATAGTTCTGAGTTCTTTATTTTTCTGAGAAATTAATAAATGAAGAAAGAGTGCTTTTATGCACACAGCTTTTCTAGTTTTTAAATTTCATATCTAGCAGTCCACAACTCTGTAGGTAAGGTTGATAAATGCCACCATCTGTTTGGTAGTCTGGTATTCCTAGACCATGTGAAGATGTGTAAGAACTATTTGTGAAGACACTTAGTAAACACTTGCTGATTTGAGTTGCAGTGAATACTTTCAAATCAAAGTGCATAGGATAATCTTTGGAAATAAATTCCTTTAGCAAGATTTTATTTAATAAAATAGAGGTTGTCTTGTAAATTTTATGAACCACATTGATATGTTTTGTTAATTGCCTAAATTTGTTTCCAGCAATCATTGCCGTTTATTTTTTTAATATTTATTTTTTAATTGGACACAATATCTTTATTTTATTCATTTATTTTTATGTGGTGCTGAGGATGGAACCCAGAGCCTCCCATGTGCGGGAGGCAAACGCTGTACCTCTGAGCCACAGCCCCAGCCCCAATCATTGGTGTTTCTAATACTGCATTCTAATTAAAATATTCTGTTATTGCTTAATCACATAAATCTTACTTTGGGGATTAGGAGACCATGTCTTGGTTGCTGATTAGGTAATTACATACCAGTTAACACTGTCCTGTTTTCTATTCAGATTATAAACTGAAAGGTGAAAGAAAGATCATTAAAATGTATAGGAAAACTTTCATCTTTTTTATTTCAGCAGAACTAAAATAATGAATGTGTTTGTTTGTTTGTTTCAGGATGATAGACAAAAAGAATGACCAAGATAACAACAGTTCTATGATTGACATAAGTTACAAACAAGACAAAAATGGAAGTCAAATTGAAGCTGTTCTTGACAAGCTATATGTATGTGCCAGTGTGGAGTTTCTGATGACTGTGGCAGATTTCTTTATCAAAGCCATGCCGCAGAATCCTGAAAACATGGCAAAAGAAATACAGATTCCACCAAGACAGACTGCCACAGGAAAAGTCAAGATAGAGAAAGGTTAGCAGAATTTACCTGTTAGAGATGACTACTTGTGCTTTTTAACAAAAGTTACAAACAGAAGGAAAGAGTAGTAGAGAATTTGAGAAAGTAAATTAGACTTTCAAATTTAAACATATTCTACATAAGAGCTTTAGTGAGAAAATATTTTGAAGAGCAAGGTATAGTAGAAATATATTGGACTTTAAAGAATTGTAGCACATTGAAGAGCAATTGAAAAGATAAAATGAGACCTAGCATGACTACCCTATCACCTTTTAATACTTTAAAGCGTCAGAAAATTTACCAGTGTCAGACCTAGATGTATGCTGAAGTCACTTTCAACTCTGTAATTTTTTATATTCTAGCATTACCAAGTAAATCAGTGATTTTCTGTATTCATTTATAATTATTTAAGATCAGGCATTTTTTTCCTCCAGTGCAGCACCCAACAAGATTGAAAAACTAACTTTTATTGGCAAGGTCAAATGTTATTTTTCCATTTACTTTTAATGTTTCTTAAGTTATAATCATTCTTGATATCTCTGTAGTTATTTACATATTAAATTTATTTATTTATTTATTTTTAAGTTGTAATTTGGACACAATACCTTTATTTTATTTTTATGTGGTGCTGAAGATCGAACCCAGGGCCTTGCATGTGCTAGATGAGTGCTCTACCACTGAGCCACATCTCTAGCCCCATTAAATATATTTATATTATACATTATATGATACTGATTATATAGTTTGGGATGAAACCAAATGACAACAGTTTAACTGCTTTACCAGCATCTTTTTTTCCCCTGATAGTTCTTTCTCTAGTTTTCCCCTCCTTGCTGCTTCAGCATAGCATAATACATTATCATATGTGTATACAGGCACATACCTTAATTCTGGCCCAAGAATTTCAAAACACCATTATTCCCAACTAAATCAAATATCAAAGTGAGAATGATCTTTTTTAAACAGGTTTCAAATTATGTTTTCTTGTACAATCAGCATTTGATAATATCATTTAATAATTAGTGTTGATAAACCAATTACTAGTATTAACTTCAACATATCCATCATATTAAGAATATTGAGAACAACTTAGTAACTAGTAGATGATGTGTAGATAAGTGAAAATTTACTTTAAAAAATTTTTGTTCCCTTTTTTGTTTCTTCAGATGATTCTATAAGACCAAATATAACTTTAAAGGCCATGATCACAGATCCGGAAGTGGTGTTTGTTGCCAACCTGACAAAGGCTGATGCTCCTGCTCTGACAGCTTCTTTCCAGTGTAACCTCTCTCTGTCAACATCTGAACTTGAGCAAATAATGGAAGCTTCTGTGAGAGATCTGAAAGTGCTCGCTTGCCCTTTTCTCAGAGAAAAGAGAGGGAAAAACATTACCACAGTAAGAATTGCCTTGGATCATAATTTTGAGAAGGGCAGAATTCTAAGTAGGAGAGCTCTTAAGGACTTTACAGATTATTTACTAAAACCTTGGGGTTTTTCAGATAAGGATACTAAGTTCCAAAGATGTTAAATAACTTAATTATAGCTGCTGGTAATAAAAGTAGGAGTTACCTTCAGACTAGTTTTCTTTATATTACCTTCTATTAAATAGTATTTGAATTGTAGTACACATCAGTATTTTTTGTTTTAGCTATTGTTTTGTTCGCTGTGGTATGCCCAATAAGAGAATGAATGAGTATTTAATCTTGAAATGAAAAATTTACTTGGAGTCAGAGAACCAAAATAGATGGTATTCTTCTGTTATTAAAAGTTAATTTCAGTTATTTTCATATCATTATTGAAAAATATGATTTTAGTTAATTAACACTTAACACCAATTATTTTTTAATGTTAGTGATGATTTTTATGATAAAAGGACCACTGTTATTTGACTCATTGGCAGTGTTAGTTTAAATTTTTAAAAATTTGTGGGCTGAGAGATTTGCATAAAAATATAGTTCTAGGCTTCATCTATACTTTATCATGAAATGTTCTTTGACAGATCATCTTTTGATATGTCACAGAAGGCTTATAGTAATCACTTCATTGAAAGCTCATCCTAATTTTTTCAAAATTATTATGCCATAGTAATTACCCCATTTAGTTTGGGGCAAAATTATTTTGCTTCTTTAATTGTAAATAAGAATATAGACTTCATCATTTTAATCAGTTTCGAAGATTTGAGATTCATTCTAATAAGGACTTTTGGTGGTATTCAAGACTAAATTGTTAATTATCTGAAAATGGTCATTTATCTACCTTACTACAGTTATTAGTTCATTTTTATAGATATCTCAAAAATATATTTTACAGAGAGTCTCAATGAAAATATTTTAGCAAAAGGAAACATTTTAAACTTCTAATAATAAGTTGCATTGTTACTTAACAATTTAGAATGAAAAAGTTATGAGAACTGTTAAATGTTCTTTAACAATGTTCATAGATTTGTCATAGTTCACAGAAGCCCTCCTACAAAGTTCTTAGTTAATTTGATTTCCTTTTTTGCTTTTAATAGTAAGCTTGAGTAAGAGGTAGCTCTCATAAGGGTCTGTTACACATTTACTGAAACTGTTACTAAGGAAGTGTGAATTTCATTTATTTGTTTCTAGGTCTTACAGCCCTGCTCATTATTTATGGAAAAATGTACATGGGCCTCAGGAAAACAAAACATAAACATTATGGTTAAAGAATTTATAATTAAGGTTAGTACCTATCATGTTCTTTGGGTGTAAATTCTTATTTTTCTAACAATGTTGTATATTTGCAGTTACATAAAATGGTATCTTTTGATGTCTTAACACTACAGCATTATGTTAGTCATCTTGAAAAATCAAAGACCTCTAACATTAAAAGACATTTTCTTTAATGTAAATGTTTATTTTGATTTCCTTTGAAAGGATACTTTTTAATATTTTTTAAAGATCAGAGTGGTTTTCTCAATTATATTTGCATGCATGTGGAGGGGAGAGGAGAAATGGGGAGAAAAAGAGGGAAGAAAGGGTGGTGAGATGAGGTTGCCATTACTTCATTTGAAATAAATTACTTTTAGACTTTTATTTGATGTGAAATTTGAATCAGTTTAATAAGTGAGTGATTAAATGCTTTATTTGACTTACAAAGTATTTGTAATGACAGGTGTGTGCTAGAAATAACTTCTTAGATTTTGCTTTTTTAATTTAAAGGATTGAAAAAATTCTCTATTCTTCAGTGGCATTCAGATTCTTTAAATATGACTTTGTGCCCAGTTACAAATGGAAATTCAGAATGTTTTCTGAAATCCATTTTTCTTTCTTTCCAAAGGATGCAAAAATTAGATAGTTGATGCCAATAATATGTTTTCTCTAGCTGTGAACTTAATGTATTTAAAATTTTAATTAATTTTTAATGCTCTATCATATATGTATTAATTCTTCTCATCTGGGAAAGAATATGTTCTAAATGTTTTTCTGCTTTCCTTTATAAAGATCTCACCCATAATTCTTAATACTGTGATGACAATCATGGCTGCTATGTCTCCAAAGGCAAAAGAAGATGAATCTAAAGACATATCTAAGGAAATGGAAAATCTTTGGGATGTCAGATCTATTAGTGATTATAACGCTTGGTTTCTTGGTGTTGACTTCGCAACAGAATTAACAGAAAATTTCAGAGACAGTGAACAACCACGGATAGAGGAAAATTGTGCTATTACTGTGGAATCAGTTCAGATTACCTTAGAATGTGGCCTTGGGCATCGAACAGTACCTTTATTACTGGCAGAGTCTAAGTTTTCAGGCAGTATTAAAAATTGGACTTCTCTGATGGCTGCTGCAGCTGACATGACACTACAGGTATGGATACATCATTTAGAACATTCAGAGCCAACTTCTTGAAAGTACAATTGTAGAATCAAGAGATGAGATTTTTTGTTGCTATTGTTTATGCATGGTAACAACAAATACATATGAATAGATAATATATTTTTGTTTATGCATGGTAACAACAAATACATATATGAATAGATAATATATTTTAACATTTAATTTGTATAAATTGATGTATAATTGTATTGTGAGAATTGATTTTAAGAAATCTTTGGCTAAATAATTTGTTTAAGACAATAAAGAAAGAATAAAGGGAAATACACTTGACACTTTTTGTATCTTTCAGTGGGGTTTATAAATGGTTTTTGACATTTTTTTCTATGCTGGTTACAGAGTTATATAATTAAAGTTGAAAGACTAACTTATAATTCTGACTTTTCAGGTTCACTATTACAATGAAATCCATGCTGTGTGGGAGCCACTGATTGAGAGAGTGGAGGAGAAGCGACAATGGAATTTAAAGGTTAATGTAAGGAAACCATAAAATATTTTTGTATAGAGTGACACTCTGTATATTTATTAATATTTTTTAGTTCAGGGATTTGCAAGATGGAGTCCAGGATCCTTGAAGCCATTTCAAGGGGTCCATGTGATTAAAACTCTTTTCATGGTAATACTCAGGCATAACATATCATTTTTGTCTTCATTCTCTCATGAATGAACTATGGAGTTTCCAAGGGACTTCTTGAATACAATATTGAGCCAGATTGAGTACAATAGAAATCAGAGTTCATCTCTTAAGGCAGGTGCTGAAGAGATTTGTAAATGCCCCATTTCTCACTATTTATATATTGTATATAGTTATTTTTCATTAAATAACTTAAATATAACATTTTCAAATGTGTATTAAAATCCTATATTTTCATTTTGAATAGTGTGGATATAGGTAGATGTAACTCAGATAAATTTAGAAGCTCTTTGAGATATTCAGTGATTTTTAAGAGACAGACCAAAAAAGTGGAGAGAGAATTTTATTATTATTTATGAACAAGTCTTTTGTATTACTTCTTTATGGTATTACTTGAGAGCACTTCAGAAGCCTATATACCAAAGCACAATTTCTAGAATAACGGGAAGGTGTTATATACTCTGAATAAATTGTCAATGCATACCTCCTAGGAAGCCTCCTGACTGAGGAGTTGTGCACTGAAACTGGCATAGCCAATTCTTTTCTTAAAGTTGAGAACTCACTGAACTTGTGATCCCAGTTTTCTTTGAATGAAGTAGAAGTGGTATTTGTCTCTCTGATGTAAAGAGGCTAACAAAGAATGTTTTACAGCTTTTTGAAATGTTATTAGAATAAAAACATGATTGTGATACTGCAACAGATTGAATCTGATGGCTGGTTGAAAGCTAGTATTACTTTTGTATATGTGTT
This sequence comes from Spermophilus citellus, assembly GCF_964194105.1. Classification (NCBI taxonomy): domain Eukaryota; kingdom Metazoa; phylum Chordata; class Mammalia; order Rodentia; family Sciuridae; genus Spermophilus; species Spermophilus citellus. The sequence continues at coordinate 121,576 of NW_027673096.1, read as the reverse complement.
AATTGTAGAAAACAGAAGGAAAAAACTTATTTCCAGATGATACCACCATATAAGGACTAATGTAGACTTTGGGGCTGTCTTAGGTTGCTAATCAACTCATAATCATCACTTAGGCCACACTAAATAATTAGTTGTACTCTGGGAGATCCACAGGAGGCAAGTCTAGTAGCTGACTTTGAGTGTTTCATGTTATGGTTCTAAAAAGCATCTTCCCATGGATTATGCACTGAAAGAAAGATTTCTCTTCTGCACTAAGTCAGTGGGAAGCTCTGAACATTTTTGAAAAATGAGACTTGAAAAGCCTTAATGTAAAGCAACCAATTTAGAAGAATTTAATACTATATTTTAATTTTATTATTGACTGATAACTTAAATTTGTTATGTTGTTTAATTATAGGTAAAGAAGAACCCAATACAGGATAAAAGTTTGATGCCAGGAGATGATTTTATTCCTGAGCCACAAATGGCAATTCATATTTCTTCAGGAGATACAATGAATATAACAATATCCAAAAGTTGTCTTAGTGTTTTCAACAATTTAGCAAAAGTATGTTTGATTCTTGTTTGGAATATATTAAATAGAATTTGAGAATGAAACATGTATGGATATTTTTTGTCATCAAAATTAGTTAAAAATGTGTAGTAGTGGTAAAATGTTTGAAAGAAATATACATACTGTAAAAATAATGATGATTTATTCCTTTTCAGGGTTTTTCACAGGGTGCTGCTTCTACTTTTGACTACTCCTTAAAAGACAGGGCTCCTTTTATGGTAAAAAATGCTGTAGGTGTTCCCATTAAGGTGCAACCAAATCGTAATCTCAGAGTGATGGGCCCCCCTGAGAAAAGTGGCATTTATGATGTGGATGCTGGTCAGAACTTGGAGCTGGAATATGCCAGCATGGAACCTTTACATCAAGGGAAAGTGTGTGTACTCAACCGTCAAGAAAGCTCCTTCTTCACACTGACCTTTGGTATGCTAGTTATTTTAAGAGTGTCTTGGGAATTGCTATGGGCTTATTTTTGATAAGAGATAAAGAAACATTTTGCAGCAGATATCTTGGGAGACAACGTTTCTAAAGGCTTAGAGTAAATAATTAATAAACTAATGTCTTATTTTCTTCTAAACTTGAAAAAGATTAAACTCAAGAAATACTTTGCAAAACTAGATTATTTCAATGTTCTTTAGTAATACAACTTATAGTATGCTTCAAAAAGAATAAGATTTCAATGAGAGAAAATAATGATATTCCGAAGTCCTAAAATATTGACAGTAATTACTACTTTCTTAAATTCTATAAAATATTCATCATTATTTTGAGGTGCTGATGATTATTAATGAGTAAATATTTTGACTTATTTTCACTTATGCTCTGTCTTAGTACCGCATGGATACACAGAAGTTGGAAACATCCCTGTTGCCAGACCTGGACGGCGATTGTACAATGTACGGAATCCCAATGCCAGTCATTCTGATTCAGTCTTGGTACAGATTGATGCAACTGAAGGGAATAAAGTAATTACCTGCGTTCTCCCCTGCAGGTAATGCTTTAGAGTGAATTGTGTCACTTTCTCTAAAGCAGAAAATATCGTTTAGCCGAATAGAAGAATATATAGTAGAACTTCATTATAGTGCACTGAAAAGGCTCCTACTCTATAACTTGATTTTGTATTATTCTTTATTTTAAATGTCTGATACATTTGTTATCTCCTGCTTTTAAATTAATGAAATTGTTTTGTATTCTTTTAAAAATTCAGAACTGAGGAATATTGTAATTATCGTTAGTTGTAGAATAGGATAATAGTTCATTCTCTTTGTACAGTATTTGGAATCACATTTTTCAAGTGCATATGAAGAAATATTGGAATTATCTACTTTCCTGAAAAGAATTTAGCATTTTAATCTATAAATATTTTCTACTTTTAAGGCTTTATTAAACATTTTTCTTCTTTTGCACATTATTATAGATTTTGGAATCTGATCAATATATGATCAGCAAAAGGACATTTCTTCATTTCTATAACATCAGATAAAAATTGAAAAGATTTCAAATTTTGGCAATTAATCTCTCTTTATTATTGATTCCAGCAAATATACTGTAGTCAAGAATAGACTTATACTGTACTTCTCAAATAGCTTTTGCTCTTCTATTTAGTTTAGTCATATGATGCATACATAAATGGTTGTAATGGAGAAAATCTGAATGAAATTGTCAAAGAGCAATGCATATTTGAAAGATAGTATGATAAACTAAAATAAACATAAGCATGTAATTATAGGAGTATGTGAATATCTTAATTTTTATTTAGATCTCAAGTTTAATATACATAAATTGCACTTATCTATCCTAAAATTTTCAATTACCAATGAAAATTCCAATATTGGGTTTGAAAACTTCTAGACCTAAAAGTAATTATGTGCAGCTTTTTAATTTGTTTATCCTTTTTAAACTATTGTATGTCCTTTTGTCTAACAGATTAAAAATCACTTCTCTATTGCATTTATCATCTATAAATTTGTCAAGAATATTAAGCTATTGGAGCGCATTGGAATAGCCAGACCTGAAGAGGAGTTCCATGTTCCTTTAAATTCATATAGGTAGATATTTCATTGAATATATAAAGCTTTAAACACTTTATAATATATATTTTGAATTTTATGTTTTGGTTTTTTTTGTTTTGGTTTGGTTTTTGGTTTTTGGTATGGGTTATTAAACCCAGAGGTGCTTTACCACTGAAATACATCCCCAGTCCTTTTTATTTCTTTTTTTATTGTGGGGCAGAGTCTCACTAAATTGCTGAGTCTGGCCTTGACCTTGTGATAATCCTCCTTACCCTCCAGAGTCTCTGGGATTACAAGCATACACCATTGTGCCTGGCTAGGCATCTTTTTTCTGGAAAAAAATAACCTTATATTTTTATAATGTAAGAGCTATAAAAGCAGTTTTAGGTTTAAGACAGTTTATATTATTAATGAACTTGCAAGATGAAATGCCTTCTTTTTATATATATTTGATGTTTTAGAATTATCTGAGATCTATATTTATCTGACTGCCTTTGTATTTGAAATGAAAAAAATTTTACATTGCCCTTGTTTACAGAGTGCTTTTTCCCAGAAAGTGCCTCTGTAAGTTAGACGTGTGACTGTGGGCAAGTTTCCCAACCTTTCTTAGCTAAGACTTCCTAACCTGTAAAGAGAAGAATAATAGTACCTATTTTGTAGAGTAATCAAGAAGATTTAATGAGATTATTTTTCTTATATCTCAATCAAAACTTTTTCTTCCCTTGTTTCTTTTTCTGCAGATGTCAATTGTTTATTCAACCAGCTGGAATCTTAGAGCATCAGTACAAAGAATCTACCACTTATATTTCCTGGAAAGAAGAACTTCACAGAAGCAGGGAAGTAAGATGCAGGTTGCAGTGTCCATCAGTGGAAGTCAACTTCCTGCCTCTCATAGTGAATACAGTTGTTGTGCCTGATGAATTAAGCTATATCAGCACACATGGGGAAGATTGGGATCCAGCTTACATTATTCATCTTTACCCTCCTCTCACTCTGCGGAATCTTCTCCCCTATTCTTTAAGATATTTACTTGAGGTATATTTCTTGTTTAGCTTTTATTATTGTATAAAATGAACTCTAGTTTTGTTTTATAGCATTTTTAGTTGAAGTCCGTGTTTTATATAGCATAGTTGATAATGCTTTAATAATATTAATGATAGCAAAAAGCAGCATAGCATTCATATGTCAGGAGCTGTATTGTGTACTTTACATGTATTGGCATGTTCAGTCTTTACAGTAACTTTTTGTAGTAGATACTGATGAGGAAACTGAGTTACGGAGAGGTTAAATGATTGGCCCACCAACCCATATCCACTTAGTATTTGAGCCAGGATTTAAACCTAGGCACTTTAGTTCCTCAATCCCTAATACTTGTCCTTACTACATCTGTCAGAACCATAGTCATCTTTTCATTCATTAAGTAAAATGTTATTATCTAAAGGGGTGAAAAAGTCAATGAGAAAATACTTCATCTTAAAGTTTTTATTTAAAAGAGTTAATATTATGATTATTTGTTCTACAGTTCTAATGAAAACAAAAATAATTACTGCCTTAAATAATAAGAAATATTTTCCCTAGTAGTGGGGTATGATAAATACTTTCGAATTTGTACATGCTATGATATTTTAAAGTCATAGTGTATGGAACCTCAATTTTTTTTAATCTAACAATGAGCTATTCCTGAGTTGTGCAGACAAAAATTAATTAAATGAACTAAATAGTATTTATACAAAAGACAGTTTTAGTAAGAAACCCTGATTTATATTTTGCTATTATTTATTTTGAAAAAATTACACCATAGATAATTTGTCAGAGTAGTTCAATATCACTTTCCATATTCCATCCTTATGGAACCATCAGGTGTGATATTTAAATAGAGGATGAAACTGAAGCCCAGGCATTTAAGTGGCTTATTTAATGATGTAGCTCTGGTGGACAATAGCCAGGATTTCTGAATCTAGCCCAGGATTCTTGACATAGATGTGAATATTTTATCAAAACTTATGATTGTTTGCCTATTAATGGCCAAAAGACAGTGCTGCTTGTGGCTATGGCATAGTGTTTTCTTTTTTGTCCTTAATGATTACTGGGTTGTCATAATATTTGAACAAGGTTCTTGTTTGAAGAGTTGGTAGTTAATTTAGCATTTGTGTAAAACATGGATTTTGCTATTTCAAAAGTTTCAAAAATTGCTGAGCAAATTTTTTTGTGTGTTTATTTTTAGGGAACAGCAGAAACTCATGAACTAACAGAAGGCAGTACTGCTGATGTTTTACATTCACGAATCAGTGGAGAGATCATGGAATTAGTCCTGGTGAAATACCTGGGCAAAAACTGGAATGGACATTTCCGCATATGTAATACACTTCCCGAATTCTTTGTTGTGTGCTTTTCTTCTGACTCCACAGATGTGATGACAGTCGATCTGTCCATACATGTCAGGCGAATTGGCAGCCAATTGGTGCTCTCTGTGTTTAGTCCCTATTGGTTGATCAACAAGACTTCTCGTGTTCTTCAGTATCGTTCAGAAGATATTCACGTGAAACATCCAGCTGATTTTAGGGACATTATTTTATTCTCTTTTAAGAAGAAGAACATTTTTAGTAAAAACAAGGTATGTTTCTGTTCATAAAGCAAGTTTAAATAGGAGAATCTCTTCTCTAGAAACTTGGGAACCTGACACTATGCTTCCCTGTTTATTTAAGTACCATTGGTATGAATTAAGTCCAGTGGGACTTTAAGGAGTGCAAAATCAAGTGGGATGGCAGGAACAACAGCAGTTTGCTAAGACTCAGTTGCTCTTTCTCTCCTATCTGTAGCATTACTTCTGTTCTTAAATTCATGACAGATAAAATAGTTTTATTTCATATACTTTTCTGGTGATAAGGCATTTCTAAAGATACGGTGACTGAATTTACTTATATTAGCTGAGTCTTCGGTGGGCAAAGCATTAAGCTAGGGAAGAGAAGCCTAAAGCTTGAGCCTGATCTTTTATGTCCTGGTCCCTTCTTTCCTCTTCAGATGCACATCTGCCTTCTTTACTTTCCCATGTGCTCACTTCTAGGCTTTTGCATATGCCTCACCTTCTGCCTAGACAGCCTCTTCCCCTACCCTTTTCCTGTTTCCCTCATCTTTCCTGGTTATCTATAGTTTGACCTTTGGCATTCTTCTTAGGCCTGATATGTGTGAAGATTTTCTGACTATTTTAAATAAATCTGGACATACCACTCATGTTCTCTCAGAATAGTTCTCAAATTTCAGTGTACATTAGAATGGGCTTTTAAAGCTATTTACTGAATTATGTCCCCAAAAGTGAGTTTGATTCAGTCTTTCTGAGTAGGGCCTGAGAGACCACATCCTTAATAAATACTTTGGTGATGCTGATGCTGCTGGTCTGAGGACCGCTTTGAGATCCACTGTTTTGGAGTGGTGCTTATCTGTTTATGTGTCTGGCCTCTGGTTATCCTCAGTTTTTTTTTAATAATCTAGTTGGGTAGATATGGGTGAGACTAAATCTGGTGCACAGGTATGTCTTCTTCTGTAAGACATTTTCTAAATCCTAGCATCATTATCTTCTCCTTGATAGCATTTTGTACCTTTTGTATGGCTCTTGTCACATTGAGTCTTACATCATAATTACTAGTGTGTATTTCTTGTTCTCTGTTTGGTCCAGTTGCTCATTGAAGACAGGAACTGGGTCCTCCTTTCTCCCATTCTTACTTTCACAATACCTTTCATTTAGTGCCTGCTGAATAGTATTAAAGATGAATTCTCAGAGTTCTCAAACTGTTAAGAATCTGTTAACTCTATACAATAAATCTAACACTGGAACATAGCATTTTGCATTACAACTTCAAAAAAAAAGTCTCTTCAGTTCACTATACTCATTGCTTAGGTAAATGGGAAAATCAGAGCTGTTCTGTGGTTGTCATCCCATAGTGTTTTCTGTGGTTCTGTTATTCATTTGCAGTATGGCTATCATTGTATTTTTGTGTCCTATGATACTGAAGAAATTTCTTGTAGTTCTTTCCATCAAATCAAATGAATATCATTTTTCAGGTTTTTTATATGATGATTTTATTCTCTGTTACAGGTTCAGTTAAAAATTTCAACTAGTTCTTGGTCCAATAGTTTCTCATTGGATACAGTGGGAAGTTATGGGTGTGTGAAGTGTCCTGCCAACAATATGGAATACCTGGTAAGAGTCGACTTGCCTATTTACCCTGGACTCCATTCACCATTCCCACAATTCAGTTAAACAGCTTAGGTCCTAAAGAGTACAGATATCAGAATTGAAAGTATTATGTGGAGAGGTCTCTCTTACCAATTTCTTCAATCACTGTTAATAAAGCAGAAGTGGAATTTGTCACAGATTAATACAGTGGGTTGAATCTACCCAAGTGAGTAGTTTGGTAAATATTGATGGCATGGTAGAATCTTCATTCTGTACAGTCCCTGCCAAGCATAAATTTGAATAATTGGATACCAACTGAACGGTTTTATGACTACTTCAAAATTTTTATTTTATTTATTTTATGACAGATAATAAAGCCACAAAACTTGAGCCTCTCCACTAATTATAAATCAGTCTGTGTTTGGAATATTTAAAGAGTCTAATAAATAACAGAGGACACTTTAAATCTGTCCTTGCAAGGTGTCATTAAATTCCTGATTGAAGTTCTTGAATTGGTTTCTGATAGAGTCATATTAGGGAACAAAAAAATTTCTTTTTAGTGAGAAGATACTCAGTATCTTATGTTCATAGCTTATGTTCATTACTTAATGTAAGAATTCTTATTTTAAAATACTTTAAGAATCAGTGTGTGAATGAAGGAATATGTGTAGGTTTTAGAGATTGCATAAAATATTGGGAAATAAACTTGTTTCCTTCTCACAGGTTGGTGTTAGCATCAAAATGAGCAGTTTTAATCTTTCACGAATAGTTACTCTGACTCCCTTTTGTACCATTACAAACAAGTCATCATTAGAACTAGAAGTTGGTGAAATTGCACCTGATGGCTCAATACCAACTAATAAATGGAACTATATTGCTTCTTCAGAGGTAAGTCTTCCTTTACATATTCCTACAGTATAGAAATCAGTATTGACATGTAAATAAGGATTTTGTGTATCTCTTTGTCATATTCACTCTGTCATATTTATGTGTTAAAATATGATGGCCAGCTTTAAAAGATTTTTATATTATATGTATGTGTTTTTTAAAAAAGGGGATAATTGTTGATATTTGCCCATATCTCAATCTAAATGATTAATTGTCCTTCTCTAGTCCTTATATAAACCATTGCTATGTATTGTGAAAAGTACACAGAGATAATATACTCTATATAGTCTCAGTTTTTAAGATGATGTCTCTGTACTCAAACTATAATCTTATAGGCAAGGATTAAGCTGTATATCAATTAACAAATGGAGAGAAATATAGTATAAACAAAGTTATAAGTGGTTATAGAATTTCTGAGGAGGGAAGATGGAATTTTCTTGCAATTCAGCTCTCTCACTTTACAGAAAAGAAATCAGGTTAACACTTTTCCAGGATCAACAAGGTCATTGATAATTGAATTGATGGGCATTCGTGGTCTATATCAAAAGGTTGAGCTTTGTGGAACAGTTGGGATTTGAACTGAACTTTGCAGGCTCAGTAATATTTAATGAGGTGAAAAGAATGAGGGACAAAGTGAGGGAAGAGGGTACTACTGCAAAGATGAGCAGTAGTCCTTGACTTTGACCCAGTTTTCAGTCAAACCAACTGACCTTCAGGATAGCTGAAGTTCATTTTTAGTACTGCTCAAAAAATATTCTGAAATTATTTTTAAAAGTATTTAGCAAAAGACTCAAAAGGAAGGATTCTTATTTCAGTAAAAAATGTATTTAGAGCTCTAAGATGCATGGTCTCTTCAAGACACTTCAAATGATCTCTGTGTATTAGCAATAACTATTTATTTTATTTTTTTGTCTTTGATGTAGATTTGACAACAGTAGTATTTTTTATTCAGAAGCAAAATTTACCCAGTATTCTATAACAGAAGGACATTTTCTATAATGTTAGGAATGAAAACCCCAGTGTTATAGATAGGGAAACTGGCTCAAAGAACTATATGACTTTTTGATTAAGTTCAAATAGCTCGGAAGGTGATATCAGGACTTTCAGTAAGTTAATGATGATCTCTGTCTTCTATTCACTTTCTGGTTTATCTCAGATAAAATAGTATATGAAAGAATTATTCATGCATTAATAAAGTAAAATGTGATATGCACAAAAGTAAATGTTATGAATATTATAATTTTTAATTATTCAAGATATTTGAGATATGCTTACTGAACGTGCTTTTTGGTTTCTCATATTGTACATATGGATGGATAGCTGGCTGTCATATTTTAACATATAAATATGATAGAGTTAGTATGACATTATATATAGACATATATGACATTATATATAAATGTTAATAGTCATAAATAGAACATAATAGTCATTATGTTGTCAATGGTCTTAATATGAGATATAGAGGAAATGTTTTAAGGAACTTGGTGTTCATTTAGTCAAGAACAGATTCAGAGGTAAAAACTTAATTAGCCAATATCTTATTTATATCACAGCATTATTTTAAGACTGATATTAATTGAACCTAGTGCCTCACACATGCTAGGCAAGCACTCTACCACTGAGCCATAACCCCAGCCCCGCCGTTTCTTTCTCTTTTCCCCTTCTCTCCTACTGGGGACTCAGACTACAAATCTGAAGGCTCACCTAGTACTGGACTGTCTAGTAGGAAGAAGAGGTTCATGCTGAGCACTTTTTTTTTAAAGAGAGAGTGAGAGAGGAGAGAGAGAGAGAGAGAGAATTTTTTTTAATATTTATTTTTTAGTTCTCAGTGGACACAACATCTTTGTTGGTATGTGGTGCTGAGGATCAAACCCGGGCCGCACGCATGCCAGGCGAGCGCGCTACCGCTTGAGCCACATCCCCAGCCCCATGCTGAGCACTTTAACAAAGCAGGAGCATCAAAGTCAAAAGGGACCAAAACATTGGAAGAGAGTGCAAACTTTGTATGAAAAATCCAATATAATAGAGACTTCCTTACATGTACTTCATTATCTATAGTATTGTTTTATTTTGAACTACGAATGAGAACACTGTCTCTTTGATGCTTTGGGTCTCTAAATGTATTGATCTGCTGTTACCTGGACCTCTGTATTTTTTAACAAACTTCCATGTGTATTTTTAAAACACAACCAGGACTAAAAATTAATGCTCATAAAATAGTCAGATTCTCAAAGGGCTCTACTGAGAATAGTACCAGTTAAAATATAGAGTTGCTGTTACTACTTGAACTACAAGAACCATCTTTGTATTGAGGAGAAAAACCAAAGATTCTTAAAGGATAGGTGGTTGCTTATGTTAGAATCCCAAGTCCTTGAGTACAAACCTGTTTGGTTGAGAATTGCTGCCAGAATGACCAGTATTGCTGATGCCAGGGAGTATAGTACCATGTGTGTTGGCTCTGGATAGACATTGAGACTATCCAAGCAGAGGGAGCACATTTCTCTTGAATCTTTTTCCACTGGAAGAATTTAAGCTCATTCTTGAATTCATACTGGAAAGTATCTTATTGTTTGTCATTCAAGTAATTGAATTGGTTCCTTTTGAACTGGAAAATCTTCAGGAAGACTTGTTTTGTTTTTACATACCACAGGCCTATATATATTCCCTCATCTAAAAATGAAAAATTCAAAAAGCTCTGAAAACCAAAACATTTTTCACAAGTTTGAAACAAAGTTATTTTGGCAGTCGAATCTGTACTAAACTGATGTGAAGTCACTCATACTCTTTATTCTCTTTGGTATAAACAAGTGAAGATGTAGTAATGTCAGTATATGTGATTATGGAATAGTGCTCTGGAGTTCACTGGTGATGTATGATCTGCATGTTTTATGAACTGCATTGCTCTCTTGAGTTTGTAATTCTGTATTCTGAAACACATCTGGCCCCAGGGGGTTCAGATTAAGAGATTGTAGATCTGTATATCCTCAAAATTCTCACTTTATTAAATTTGCTTCTCAAATTGTAGAAAAGTCATAGACTATAGGAGAAGCATGGGAAACTACAGAATTTTCTCCCTTTTCAGACCATGTCATTATTTTATTTTACAGTTATGCTGGTAAATTGTTAAAAGTGTTTAAAGTAATTAATGTTGACATATAGAAGACTAAAATGTTGCTATTTGATCATGAATCGTAAGGATTTATGACACGAGAGTAAAGTATAAAACAAGACTCTCATGATTTCGATTCCTTTTGAATATTGGATAAATATCATCTTCTGGGTGAAAGATTTTTAAAATTGACCTCTAGTGAGAAAATAATTAGAATGGTGGTAAAATAAGCCAACATGGTGCGCTGGGTCGATAGTATTCACTAGGATGATAATGAACGCTTTACAGAGACGATTTAGTTCTTTAGCAGTAATTCTTTTAAACTCCAAATGACTTCCCCAGAGATTGACTATAATGTCTAAGATTTCTTAATTGTAGTTCAAAATTTCATGTATGTAATTGTCATCAAAATAAATTGGAGTTCTTGGTCTTCAGGTTTTGTTTTTGTAGGACATTTACCTTATGATACTAGTTTTTCTCTTAGCTAAACTACTTTCCTTTTTGCTATCTTTTATGTCTTCCTGTGCTAAATTTATTTATATTTTTATTATACCTCTTTAAAATTATTCAGTTATCATTATTAAGTAGTTATTATACTAGTGGTGTCTGTTTCTGTCCAATCCTTTACAGAAAAAGTCTACCTATCCCATATTTACCATATAATTGATCACATGATGGGACAGAAATAGATATTAAGTGACTTATCGAAGATCCTGAAGTTGGAACTGAAATCAAGATCCAACAATGTTTATCAGCATCCCTCTCTATCTCCACCTTTCCTTCCTCTACCTAGAAACAGGGACACTCAGATCTGGGTGAAATGAATATGGCCAATGTTGGCCTCTTGAATTCCTTTTAGAACTTTATGAACTTATTCCCCAACTGCATGTTTTCTCCCTGTGTATGTTTTAATCCTAACAGTTACATAAGTATTTCCCATGGTAACACTCCAATCTAAACGACACCTTACTCTCTTCCCTGGAGAACTCTTACATGTGATCTAACATTACTGCTGTGTTATGTGTTTGTAACTCACACTAAACCAACCTGTACTTCTACACCCTCTGTAAGACATCACCCACTACAGTTTAATAACATGTGGCTTTTGAGGTATAAAAATGAGGAAAAATTTTTTTTCACTCAAGACATAAAACTTGTCTCTGTTGCTGATATACTCTGAGAATTAAGAATAAAATATAAGGGATTCTACTATAAACCATTAAGATTGTTTTGCTACCAGAGCAGAGAAAATATGCCCAAGATATGAACTTGATCACAACTGGCTAGAGTCTTGCCAAAGAAGAAATGATTATTTTTGAGCATGGTACTGGTATTATAGATTATAGTAATGTAACAAATGAGCAGGTGTTCAGAAATTGCAATTTGAATGGTAGCTATAAAGTTTTAGCTTCACCAGAGGGTGCTGCTGCAAATTAGTTAGGCAAGTAGTTATTTATGGTTTAAATTAAGCAGCCATATTTGAAGATGGCATCTTTCCTTTCCCTGTGGAATCGAATTAGAGAGTCTTAACCTACTTTAATATTTCCAATCACTTTCCTACTTCATTCAATTCAGAGTGATTCATGCTTTTAAAAAAATATTACTAAAAAAGAATTAGAGGATTAATGTTTTCAAAAATTATTTTCTGAACACTCTTTATTTGAGTAATCTGTATCCAACTATGTTATGGTTGTAGGAGTTGTTTTTTCTTTAAATCAAGATAAGGGAGTTGTAGAGTTGTATTCCTGAGAGGTTCGGGAATAACTAAGTTCTGTAGAACATTCAAACGTATTTGGAATTATTGACAGCAGGAGACAATTGCTTGCTTATGTGAAATATTCATATGGTTAAAGTCTGGAGACCTAGAAAATGCTCCTTTTGAGTTGACCCCAAATAAACAGAGGGTAAATCTTGCAAGTCTAAATATTACAGTGTAAATGGTAAATGGATACCTTTGAAAGCACTGTTTGATAAGGGCCATAATGGCTAATTACCAATGACTTAGACTGATAAGAATATATACTACTGGGCTGGGGATGTGGCTCAAGCGGTAGTGCGCTCGCCTGGCATGCGTGCGGCCTGGGTTCGATCCTCAGCACCACATACCAACAAAGATGTTGTGTCCGCCGAGAACTAAAATAAATAAATAAATATTAAAAATTAAAAAAAAGAATATATACTACTTAAAATTAATGCTCAATTGACTAGTGTCCAACTATAAAGCAGCTCTTTTAGAAACACTAATGTTTGTTTTATGTCAAATGGATTAATTTTAATATCACTATCATTTTTGGAGAAAATAATTCACCTGGGAATTATTTTTAATTGTATTTTAATTAAAAATAAAATAATGTTTTAATTGTATTTTATTACAGGAATAGTTCATGGTGGGAGGTTCTTATATTCCATATATTTTCTTGTAAAATTCATCCCTTGATTCTAAATTTTGGGGGGCCATCAGACTGAGCTTGACTCTTGCTGTATATGGAAACCTGTATGTAGCGGTGTTCCTGAGGAGAACTGAAGGCAGGCCTTATGTCCTACTAGTCATTTAGCAAACATGTAAGTATTTAAGTTCTCACTGTTTTTTATGTAAGCCATCCCTAATTAGATATAACTTCAAAGAGTCATCCCACATATTTGATGGCTTTCCCCTAAAATAGTAATAATAATTGTGTCCCTTTGTTTTATTCATACTTTATTATGTTACCATATTAGGATATGGTACCTTGATCAGCATAAGTGATGAAGGACTCCATTGAGGAAGAGTGATACTTGGATAATTTCATAATTTCATATTTGTTACTACTTTTCTGATGGTATAAATTCAACCTATTTAAACACTTACATAAAGTGAAATGTCCCCATTATAATTTGTCAATATCATAGCTTTTGTGTAGTAATATTGTTGATTTACCACTTTTACTAAAAGTAGAAATAAATTTGATACTGTAAATTTAAAAATCAGACAACCCTGAGAAAATCCCTTTACCTCTCTCTCAGCCTGTTTCTTCATTTTAAAATAAGATCTTTAGGCCAAGGGTGTCTTTTTGTGAACCCATGGATTTTAAAATTATCAATAAAATGATCAGTTGTAGAATTATTTTTAAGGTGTGAGATATGTTACTTGAAAAATTTTTTATCCCCTCTCACAATATTCCAGTAGATATTAAATATATATTCTTAATTAGTTTTTTTAATGCAGCCTTTAAATGAAAAGGAGAAACTGTGAGAGATTGTTAGCCCTCTCTTGTGAACATGTCTGGATGTAGAGACAGTATAATTGAGTCCCAGCAGCAAGCCCCTAGGAAGCATGAGAGCAGAGGTAGCTGCTGTCTGGAGCCAGGCAATTGCTGCTCTCCCTTCTCAGGCAGAGCTCACCTGTGCCTTTTAGTTGTCTGAGGATATGTGCTGTGTTATGTGGTTGTAACTCACACTAAACCAACCTGCACCCCTACACCCTCTATAAGACATCACCCACTCAGAAGGCTTTCTTGCTAGCCAGCCCTGTCTTTTGAAATTTATGGAATCATTGCTTTGGATAAAGTAATGCAAATGTTAACCATGGTTTAATTTACAAAATCAGAAAACGGTTGCTTTAGTGAAGAGTTTTATAGTTTCACTCTTTTGATCTTAATAGCAGATTTTTTCTCATATGTCAGATAACAATATTTCCATTTTACAGATGAAAAACAAAGTTGTAGAACTGATTTACTCAACTTCACATAATTAGGAAGTATGGTCTTGGGAACTGGTCCAAGTGACATTCCTTTTCTATCACACTTCACTACTTTATAAGCATAGCAGCCATAGACCATTTTTAAGCTTGAAGAAAGCAAGATAGATAAAGCAAATTATAACTAACATGGATACAGCTTGAGATTTTTTTTTTGATTCTAGCTATGCATGCATTAGGATGTATTCATCTGACCTACTTCTTTCACGAGAAGATAAAAAGCCATCCTGTGGTTCTTGTGGCTTCAACTTCTCAGTTACCCTTTTTCCATAGGAAAGTTTCATGTTCTCTAGGCTTTATATCACCGGGTCTTTTCTCCTATCAAGGTCAGTACATATGTTTTCATAGAGGAATGCATGTACCACTAAACCAGTCATCTGATTAAAGCATTCTCTCAGTTGTCATGAACTCATGCTCACTTTTGCCTTTTTAGACTATTACCAATAATAGGTAACAAGTTTACACCATGTTGAATCTATTAGCATGTTTTCAGATGCAAGTAATAGAAAATTCTGATTTAATAAAGAGGTAATTTATTATCTAACATTGGAAAGTGGCATCTCAAGACATAGGAATCTATTTGTTTTATTAATTCACCACCATCTAAGAAGGCAGAATCTTTCTGCTTTGCCATCCCAGCTAGGTGGGCATCTCCTCTTATGGTCTCAGAATGCCCATGGCAGTTTCAGACAACATATCTGAATATCCTCTGATGCATTTATCATGCAAATGCTTAATTCTGCCTATTTTTCATAAGAGCAAAGAAATATTTCTCAGAAGGCACCAGTAGACCTCTCTCAGACTCCATGGTTCAAGATCGTCTCTTTCTAAAAATCTACCACTAGCAAAGCTAAAAATCTACCACTAGCAAAGCAAATGGTATTACTGGGAATGACATAGAGAAATTAACATTTACCCTTGAGACAACGAGGGAAGGGTGGAAAAATAAAACAAAACCAAGTATCTTTCAGTAAGAAAATAAGGGGGATGGCTACTACTTGGTAACCAACCAGCATTGTCTGTCATAGTCCTCTTCTACCTTTTTTAGGAATTCACATTCACATACACACATACTTACCTTAGGGAATATTGGGATACTTCTTCAAATTTATTATTGCCTTGGCCATAATGAACAATAGAAATCTAGAATTTTCAGTCAAGGTGGCATTATCTGAAATTTAAATTCTTCAATCTGATTCAAACAAATGGTAATAGTAGATGAAGTGTAAAATAAGAAAATAAAAAACAGTAATGGGATGGGGATGTGGCTCCAGTGGTAGTGCACTTGCCTGGCATGCGTGAGGGGCTGGGTTCAATCCTCAGCACCACATAAAAATAAAATAAAGATGTTGTGTCCATCGAAAACTAAAAAATAAATATTAAAAAATTCTCTCTAAAAAAAAACCCCATTAATGCTTAAAAACAAGGAAGCCATTTGTATGGAACAGAAATAGAAGAAAGACAATAACATTCCTGAAATGAATAGCTGAGCTCTAAAGAATATAAAGGAATTCTCTCTGAACTCTAATGTAAAGGGAAGTTACCACTAAATCAATAAATGTGATATTGCAGCCCGGAGTACTGAAGGATCTCCCAATTTTATTAATTTCAAGGCTTGGATTTTAATACTTAGGAGACGAGGTCTTGCACCCTGTGAAGAGAACTTAAAACCTGTTATGGTTTGGATACGAAGTGTTCGCCCAAAGACTTGTGTATTGAAGGCTTTGTCTCCAGTGCAACAGTGCTCAGAGGTGGGGCTTTTGGGAAGTGATTGGATCCTGAAGGCACTAACATCATCAATGGATTAATCCTGAGGAATTCATAGTTGAATAGACTATTAGGAGGTGGTGCCTAGTTGTATGAAGTGGATCACTGGGGGGCATTCCCTGAATTGTATATGTTGTTCTCAGCCCATTCCTCGCACATTGTCTGCTTCCTGGCTGCCATGAGATGAGCAACTTTCCTCCATCATGCCCTAATTCCATGATGTTTTTCTTCACCTTGACCCTCTCTTAACTTTTCACTGCTGTGATACCTAACAAGAACAACTTAAAGAAGGAAAAGTTTCTTTTGGCTCATGGTTCCAGAGGTCCAGCCCATGCTTGGCTGAGTCCATTGCTTTGGCCCAAGGTGAGGCAGAATATCATGGCGGAAGGGTGTGGTAGAGGAGTGCTGCTCCTCCATTCATGGAGGCTAGAAAGAGAGAGAAGATGGGGGAAAGGGCAAAAGGGAAGAACACTTCCAGGGCAGGCCCCAATGACCCACTTCCTCCAGCCACACTCTACCTGCTTAAAGTTACCACCCAGGGTGGGCGATTGGGTTACAGCTCTCATAACCTAATCATTTTACCTCTAAATATTCCTGCATTAATGCAGAAGCTTTGGGGGAACACCTCATATCCAAACCATAACAGACCCAAAGCAGTGGAGTCAGTCAAGTAGAGACTTAAACCTTTGAAACCATGAGCCAAAATAAATCCTTTCATCAAGTTGTTTTTTTTCCTCAGGTAGTTTGTATTGGTGATGAAAGCTAAAACAGAACTCTATATAAAGTCTAGAACCTTCTTTATAGGACAATGTTAGATGAGAAAAAATTCCTGCTGGCATTGGGAAATTAGAAAGATGGTTTTGCCTGCATTCTGAGTGAAAATAAAATTATCCTCTAAGAAGTGTAATCATTGCACTCCTCCACATGAGTTTATGGATTAAAATCTGTACCTGTGTGGTCCTAGAGCTCCCAAGTAAACACATTAACATTAAAAGCATCTGGAGGGATTGAATCAGAGGAATCTACAATATTGAATTAAAACAGTGCTGCAGCCACACACTGAAGAAGGAAGACTGTGGGACAATGATGGTTGGCAACTAAGCTAGCAACCAGGTGAAAACCAAAAATACCATTTTCTGGAATAGAAAGAGAATTAGTAAAAGGAATAGGTGTCATTGCTGGGGGTATGATGGCTTAGTGCAGGAGGGAAACTGCCCCTCCATTGAGCCAAAAGAAATTCTCACACTCATTTAAAAATAAGCAGGTGCTGCTGTCCAACAAATTCACAATATGAGCAGAAAATAAGCTCAGATACAGTGAATTGAGTCAGCGCTCTCCTGCAACAAAAACTTAAAAAGACTTTTTAGACTTCCTGAGCAGAAAACTGGAAATCTCTGCAGTTTACTTTTTTCTTTTCTTTCTTTTTGTTTAATTTTCTATATTATTCTTTATTCCATTCTCAAAGTTAATATAGCCTATTATACCATTCATTCTTCTTTTAAAAAAACATTTATTGGTTCCTTTTAGTTACACATGACAGTATAGTCTATTTTGACATAATTATATAAGTATGGGGTATTCTAATTTTGACCCTAATAGCTCTCCTTCCCCTTCTCTTCCCCCACCCCTTGATCCCTTCCCTTTATTGATCTCTTTGCCATTTATTCATAGTTTCTTTTCTTAAACTTTGTTTTCTATTCTCTATTTTTTCTTATTTGTCTTGTTGTTGATATACTTACTTTTCAAATACCTATGGTCAAACAGCTGCTTAAGCTTGATTTTTTTACTAGAACGTTGAGTCCCAATGTCTCTGGGCATTGGAGTGGGACTGTATCAGAGACTGGGGGAGAAGCTCAGGTAAGCAATGGAAGCATTGATTGCTGGTCTATCAATCTGCAGAGGAGAGGAGTGAAGGACAATTTTATCTGAAACTGGTGGTTTGATCTCTGTGAAAAGGAGCATGGTTGAAGGGATGGAACTGGGATGGATCAGGGTCAGATGGAAAGTAGTGATCCTGTGATACTCTGCTATGCCACCTTCCCCAGGTCCAGAAAAGTCTGGAGGATAGACTAACATATACAACATCTTCCACCACCACCACCACACAAAGTGAGGCTCTCCAAAAGAGAGGAGTAACTATCCAGATTAGTCTACTGGCATCTGGGGTGAGAGGGCTGGCCAGCAGCCCTGTCAGAATTACATTCCCACCCTGGTCACAATAGCAAAGCCATTTTGAGGGTGAAGTCTGCTCTGAATTACAGTGCTCACCTAACAAATCTGCCAAGAAAGGAAGGACAGAGCTCAGCATACAGACTCCCCTAACAAGTTTGGCTAGTTTGGTTCAGAGCCGAGAACAAATAGCTCCATATGTGTGCCACATAACTTACTCATAATTGGGAGATTTTAAAATTGAAACTGTGGAAAGAAAAGTCTCCACTTTAAAAATTTCAGCAACAACAAACAATTTATTATGACAGTTACTGTGTTAATTGCTTGATGTATATGGATTCCCTGGGTCTCCCCACATTTCTGTTTTGCTGGCATTCTAATTGTATGGATTTTTAAAATTAATTGGATCATCTTTCAGTACCTCTTCCATCACCATCCTCTTCTCTCCATTCTTTATTCTCCTCATTATATCTTTGTTGTCCTTTCCCTTCCCTACCTTTTTTCTTTCTCTTCTTTTCTCTTACTTTGTATTCCTTCTTCTAATTCAATGTAGGATACTATTATTATCCTTAATCTTTTCAGCCTATTCTACCTTATTTCTCACCCACCTGTCTCTTTGGTTAATAGAACTGTGGAGATTATTAACAATAAATTTTGGGGGGAGGGGATACCAGAGATTGAACTCAGGGGCACTCAACCACTGAGCCACATTTCCAGCCTTATTTTGTATTTTTTTATTTAGAGGGTCTTGATGAGTTACTTAGCACCTCACTTTTGCTGAGGCTGGCTTTGAACTCATAATCCTCCTGCCTCAGCCTCCCAAGCCACTGGGACTACAGGTATGTGCCAGTGTGCCTGGCTATTAACAATAACTTTTATAGCATATGCTGATGTATGGTTTGCTCTTAAATTATTATGGTTTGTGGTGACTATTCTGAAACTGGTACTTGTGTTACAGTTAATAGTTTTATTATGCTAATCAGATGGGTTGAAGCTAACATATACCCCCCACCCAAGGATTATTATAAAGAGATAACCACACCTTAAATGACCCCCCACATAAAAGAGGAAGAGAAGTCTGTCTCTAGATAGAAGTCTATCTCTAGATATTTCTCTAGTTACAGAAATATAGGACTTAGGAAACATGAGGAAGCAGGCCAGTGAGATGGCTCCAAGAGGTTATAATCCCCCAATAATTGAATTCACAAATATTTAGGTAGATGTAATTTCCCAAGGTTAAAAATGTTGATTGTTAAGATGATCAGTGAACTAAAAGAAGATGTAAGTAATGAACTAAAGAGAAAATACATGATCTTAAAGGGCATATCAAAAGAGATTCATAAAAAGAATCAAAGAGAAATGTAAATGAAAGACTCAATAAATGAGTCTTAAGATTCAGTTGAAAGTTTCCTCAATAGAGTAGAACACATATAAGACAGAATTTTAGGCCCTGAAGACAAGATATATGAACTTGAACATCGGTCAACAACAAAAATAATAATAAGAAGAAACCATGATCAGAATACTCAAGAATTAAGAGACCAAATTTAAGATTCATTGGAATCTCAGAAGGAACCTAGATACAGGTTAATGAAATTGATAACATTTTCAGTGAAATAATAACAGAAAATTTCCATAACATCAGGATGAAATGAACATCTGTATACAGGATTTAGAACTCCAAATAGACAATATTGAAAAAAGAACTTCTCCAGGAAGCATTATGATTAAAATTCCAAGTGTACAGAATAAGGATGGAATTTTAAAAGCCTGAAGAGAAAAATGTCAGGTCACATTTAAAGGTAAACCAATTAGATAAAATCTGATTTCTCAACAGAAACTCTAAAATCAAGGAGGATTTGTATGTGTTTCAAGACCCAAAAGAAAGTAACTGTTAGCCATTGCTATATCCAGCAAAACTACCCTTCAGAATCAAAGAAGAAACAAAAACCTTTCAAGATGGTCATAAACAAAAATAATTCATGACTACTAAGCCAGAACTGAAGAAAAAACTTAAAGAAATGCTACACACAGAAAAATTTTTTTAAAAAAATTCAGAGCTCACATAAGGATGAATCTCATAGAAGAGTAGTTAAACAATGAGATTTAGGACCAAATTAAACATTATAAATAAATATTAGGAAACAATAAGCAAATCATAATAACAATATAAATGGGCTAATTTCTCCAATTAAAAGACATAAACTGGCAGAGTGGATTAACAACAAGACTCAACAACAACAACATGTTGTCTTCAAGAGACTCATTTCACAGGCAATGACATTCATGGAATAAAAACAAAAGGATGGAAAATGATATTCATTGAAAATGGAGCCAAAAGCAAGAAGTGAAGACTCATATCTGAAAAAGAAGACTTTAAGCCAACATTAACAGAAGAGACAAAAGGTCATTTTGTACTGGTAAAAGGAACAATTCAATAAGAAGATATCATACTAGTAAATATTCATGTCCCATTTTCCAAGCACCTAATTACATAAAACTAATACTACTCAATATGAAAGATCAGATAGACACCAATACAATGATACTGGGTGATTTCAACACAAGTTTGTTACCAATAGAAAAGTCACCCAGATATAAGCTCTGTAAAGACTCTTTAGACTAAAAAGTATTATAAATCAAATGGACCTAATACACATCTATATAATATTTTATTCAAAACCAGCTGAATTCACTTTCTTTTCAGCTGCTCATGGAAATGTCTACACAAAAATAGACCATATTTTAGGTCACAAAGCAATCTCTCTCTCTCTCTCTCTCTCTCTCTCTCTCTCTCTCTCTCTCTCTCACACACACACACACACACACACACACACACATACTTGCCAGGCACAGAGGCACCAGCAACTTGGTAGGCTGAGGCAGGAGGGTTGTGAGTTCAAAGCCAGCCTCAGCAAAAGCAAGGCACTGAGCAACTCAGTGAGACCCTGTCTCTAAATAAAATACAAAATAGGTCTGGGGGATGTGGCTCAGTGGTTGAGTACCCCTGAATTCACTTCCAAATATGATGCAAGAATATATATACTCAGCAAGTATCAGGATACAAGGTCAACATACAAAAACCAATAGCTTTTCTTTAAACCAATAATAAGAATGCTGAAAAAAAAAGGAAAACAATTTAATTCACAATAGCCTCAAAAAAAAAACCCTAGCAACAAGTCTAACCAAGATGAAAAACCTCTACAATGAAAATTATAGAATACTGAAGAAAAATTGAAGAAGACATTAGAAGATGGAAAGACCTCCATGTTCTTGGATAGGCAGAATATAAATATATTCTTGCATCTTCTTAGTTCATAATGGAACACAATTAAAAATCAACTGCAAGAAAAACTAGAAGCTGCGTAAACACACAGAAATTGGACAATGCACTTTTTTTTAAATAGAGAGGAGAGGGAGAGAGAGAGAGAGAGAGAGAGAGAGAGAGAGAGAGAGAGAGAATTTATTTATTTATTTTAGTTTTTTTTTTCGGCGGACACAACATCTCTGTTTGTACGTGGTGCTGAGAATCGAACCCGGGCCGCACGCATGCCAGGCGAGCGCGCTACCGCTTGAGCCACATCCCCAGCCCGACAATGCACTTTTGAATGATGAATGAGTCATAGATTAAATCAGAGGAGAAATGTAAAAATCCCAAAAATCAAATGAGGAATAAGTATACAACATACCAGAATCTCTGGGACACTATGAGGGAAGTTCTAAGAGGACAATTTATGGCTATGAGTGCCTACATTAAAAAAAAAAAAACAACAGGAAGATCCAAAACAACTGATAATGTATCTCAAAATCCTAGAAAATCAGAACAAACTAATTCCAAAACCTTAGAAGAAATAAGATCAAAGCTAAAATCAATGAGAAAAAATAAAGCAGATCCATGTAGCAAATGGTTCTTTGCAAAGATAAGATTGATAAACCCTTAGCCAAACTAACTAAAAGAAAGAAGACTGAAAGTAATAAAATAGGAGATGAAAAAGGAGATATCACTGAAATCCAGAGGATCATTAAGAACTATTTTGAAAACGTACACTCCAAAAAAATAGAAAATCTGGAAGAAATAGATAAATTTCTAGACATAGAACCAACCAAAATTGAACCAAGAGGATATAGAGAACCTAAACATACCAATAAGAAGTAATGAGACTGGAGCAATAATAAGTTTCTTTTTTTAATTTTTTTTATTATTAGTTGTTCAAAACATTAAAAAGCTCTTGACATATCATACTTCATACATTTGATTCAAGCGGATTATGAACTCCCATTTTTACCCCGTATACATATTGCAGATTCACATCGGTTACACATCCACTTTTTTACATACTGCCATACTAGTGTATGTTGTATTCTTCTGCCTTTCCTATCCTCTACTATCCCCCCTCCCCTCCCCTCCCCTCCCATCTTCTCTCTCTACCCCCTCTACTGTAATTCATTTCTCTCTTTTTTCCCCTTTCCCCTCACTTCCTCTTATATGTAATTTTGTATAACAATGAGGGTCTCCTTCCTTTACCATGCAATTTCCCTTCTCGCTCTCTTTCCCTCCCACCTCTCGTCCCTGTTTAATGGTGATCTTCTCATGCTCTTCCTCCCTATTCTCTTCTTAGTAATAATAAGTTTCAAACAAAGAAAAGCTCATGGCTTCATAGATTCTCAGCTCAGTTACTCCAGACCTTCAAAGAACTCCTGTGAAATGCTCCTCAAATTATTGCATGAAATAGAAAGTAGTAGAACAGTTACATTTTTCCCATGAGGCCAGTATCACTCTAATACCAAAACCCAGACAAAAGTGAACATAGATGTTCACCTGATGAACATAGCTGTAAAAAAAAATCAATAAAATATTAGCGAATCATATTTCAAACACATTAAGTCTACATCACGACCAAGTTGATTTCATTACAATATGCACAGATGATTCAACATAAACAAGTCAATATAATTCATCACATAAAACAGAATCAAGGACAAAAATCACATGACCATCTCAATAGATATGGAAAAGGCCATTAATAAAATTCAGGAGCCATTCATAATAAAAATACTGAAGAAAGTAGGTATAGAAAGGAACTTCAAGATCATAAAATCTATGTATGACAAGTCCAAAGCCAGCATCATACTTAGTGGAGAAAAAATGAAATCATTTCCTCTAAAATCAGGAATGAGACAAGGATGTCCATTCACACCAGTCCTATTCAGTTTAGTATCTGAAATTTTAATTAGAGCAATTAAGAGAAGGAAATGAAAGTGATGCAAGCAGGAAATGAAGAAGATAAATTATCACTGTTTGCAGATGATAGCCAATACTTTTAATAATAATAATAATAATAATATAAAAACCTCCTAGATTTGATAAGAAAACTCAGCAAGTATCAGGATAAAAGGTCAACATACAAAAACCAATAGCTTTTCTTTAAACCAATAATAAGAATGCTGAAAAAGAAATAAGGAAAACAATTTTATTCACAATAGCATCAAAATAAATAAATAAATAAATAAATAAATAAATAAATAAATAAATAAATTCTAGCAATAAGTCTAACTAATGAAAAACCTCTACAATGAAAATTATAGAACGCTGAAGAAAAGTTGAAGAAGACATTAGAAGATGGAAAGACCTCCACGTTCTTTCATAGGCAGAATTAATACAATAGACATATTACCAAAAGCAATCTAAAAAATTAATGCAATTCCTTTCAAAATACCAATGACATTCATCACAGAATTAGGAAAAATGGCTCTAAAATTCATACAGAAGAATAAAAGACCAAAAGGAGCAATGCTAGAGGTATCACAACACCAATTTCAAATCATACTACAGAATTTTAATAACAAATATGCATGATATTAGCATAAGAACAGATAAACAGACAATAAGAATAGAAGACACAAGGAAAAAACCCACACAGTTTTAATCATCTAGTCCTTGACGAAAATACCAAAAACATAAATTAGAGAAAAAAGAGAGCCTACAAAATGGGTGAAAATACTTTTCAGCTACTCTTTTGACATAAGCTTATTATCCAAAATATTTAGAGAACCCCCAAAACTCACTACCCAAAAAGCTAATAAGCCAATCAATAAATGGGGGGTTGAACTAAACAGATATTTCTCAAAAGAAAAAATGGCTAATAACTGCATGAAAAACAATGCTCAACACTTTCAGCAATTAGGGAAATGCAATTTAAAACTACACTAATATTTCACGCATGTCTGTAATCCAGCCAGCTTGGAAGGCTGAGGAGGAGGAGGATTGCAAATTCAAAACTAGCCTCAGCAATTTAGTGAGGCTCTAAGCAACTTGGTGAGACCCTGTTTCAAAATAAAAGTAAAATGAACTGGGGATGTGGCTCAGTGGTTAATGCCCCTGGGTTCAATTCCCAGTCCAAACAAAACAACAACAAAAATACACTGATTTCATATCACTCCATTTATAATGCAATCATCAAGAATACAAATAATAATAAATTCTGAAGAAGATGGGTAGGAAAGGAACACTTATACATTGTTGATGGCATTGTAAATCCATACCACCACTATGAAAATTGGTAATGGTATTTCTCAAAAGACTGCAAATGGAACTACCATTTTACCCAATTTTACCACTCCTCATTATCTATTCCAAAGAACTGAAGTTAGCATATTACAGTGCTATAAAATACACGCACAACCATGTTTATAGCAGCACAATTCCCAATAGCCAAGTTATGGAACCAGCCTAGGTGTGAACAGAGGAAAATAAAGAACACACACACACACACACACACACACACACACACACACACACAGACACTGAAGTTTTACTAAGACATAAGGAAAAACAAAGCTATGTTATTTGCAGGAGAATGGATAGAACTATAGAACACCATGTTAAGAGATACAAGGCAGATTCAGAAAATCAAAGGTGATATGTTTCTCTCATACGTGGAAGCTTGAGAGCAAAAACAGGAGAGAAATGGGAGATCTCATGAAAACAGAAGGTAAACCAGTAGAGGAGAGGATGAAGACTAGGGAGAAGGAGGAAAGAAAGGAAAGGGGAGATAATGAGGAATTAAATTGACAAATTATCTTACATGCATGTCCAAATATATCACAATGAATTCCAATAGTAGAATAATCATAATGCACCAATAAAAAATAAAACATGTGGGGACAGTAATATACCTGGAATAAATGACAAAGGTAAAATCAAAACTACTCACTGGAGATAAACCCTCAACCCAGGTTATACACATCTTCCACACTTTGCTCACATTGAAGATGAAAATACAGCTCTCTTGAGCAGAAGACATCAGATTCAATGCTGTTAGATTGCCAAGAAATTCAAATAAGAACTACTTAAAATATTTAATAGATACACTTAGATGGATTAAAATAAGATTATTTCTTTAAAAAGAGTCAGATTTAAATAAGATACACAATATCTGCTATAAATCAAAATATTATTGAAATAAAAAGTCCATGGACAGCCATAAATTAGATTTTATGTAGTTGAAGTGAGAATTTGTAAGCTGGAAAATATGACAGATTTAATACATTTACTGAAATTCAGCATAGAGATGGAAGATATGATAGAAAAGTTAAGCAATGTAAAAGATACATGATAATATCTAGCATACTCTAATCCATATCCCAGGACATGACGGATAAATTCCAGAATTTATGACAGATAAGATTTGATATATGAGGGGAAAAAGTGAACCCTGTACTGTAAATCCAAACCTAATAGGCCTTGGATTGAAACTGTAACATAGAAAATTCAAAGAGAAAAACTAATTAGAAAAACACAAAGATTACTGACAAAGGATCAACAATTAAGACTAACAGAAAAATTCTTAAGGAAAAAATAGCATTCAGGAGAAAATGGGATATCTTCAAACTATTGAAAGAAAACCTAATTATTTAGCTGTTTTTAATCAGCTTATTTACTACTCAAATATGAGGACTAATTAATCTCATTTTCAGAATTAAAAAGACAAAGTTTTCCAGTTGCAGATAATTTCTACAAAAATCACTAAAGGATGTTCTTCAGGAAAACATAAATAGAACCAATAAAGAGGGACTAAAACATAAAAAGCAATGGGAACAAAACATTGGGAAATGATAGAGTTAAAATACCATTTAGAATAGTAACAAAGGTGCATAAGAAGTTTATTGAAATTTTATAAGATTTTGAATAAAATTATCAAACTATTGAAACAAAGTTTAAATTTCCTAAATGATAAGCTATACAATGTTCAGGGATGGTAATTAAAAAGTTATAATGCTGAAAATTTATCAATAAATTGCAATTTTAATCACCATCCCATGAATTTATGGAAGTTGAGAAGCGATTCTAAAAATTCACAAGTACAAGTGAAATACCTAGAATAATCAAATCAATTTTGGGAGTAAGATAAAATGGAGTGTTTATTCTGATTCTTTGATTTTAAAATTTACTATAAAACTGAAGTAATTAAACAATGTGCTTTTTTCAGAGAAATAGATAAGCAGAAAATGGAACAAAATAGAGTAATTGATATGAGTAATATCAATATATCAATATATATGAAGTATCAATATATATGAAGTATAATATCAATATATATGTATAAGTATAGTATCAATATATATGAAGTATAATATATATGAAGTATAATAAGAATAGTAACTAAAACTTATATGGCTCCTGCTAGATAAGTTTTAGACACTATTCTAAAAGTACTCTGAAAGTGTTTTACACATTCTAATTCATTTATCCTCAGAGGTGGCATTACATTTTACTCAGTCTTATCAGCATTATTCATAATAGGCAAAAGGAGGAAATAACCCAAATCTCGACGAAGAGATGAAGGTATAAGCAAATTTTAGCAACCGCATGCAATAGAATATTGTGCTAAATTAAAGAAGGCAGACCTGAAAGGTAACTATATCTTATGTGATTCCTTTTATATGAAATATCCAGACTAGGCAAATCTATACATACAGAGACCAGATCAGTGGTTGACAGGGGCTCTGAGAAAGGGAAACAGGAAGTGATTACTTAACAGGTACAAAGTGTTCTTTGGGGTGGTAAACTTGTGAAACTAGAGGATGTTGTGGCTGCACAACACTGTGACTGTAATTTGTGAATTGAACTGTATGCTTTGGCTTAATTGTTAATGTGAATTTTGCCTCAAGAAAAAACTTTTGAATCAGCAAGCATTCATCAAATAGTGCTTTATTCATATGGCCAAAGTAAAATTAAGATTTTCCCCTAATACTACATATTATAATAAACATCAGGTTTATTAAAATCCTAAATACAAAACAGTGCTTTACAATTTGTAGAACAAAATGTAAAAGAATACCTCTATGGTCTTGAGAAGCTAGAAGTTTTTGGGACAAAAGAGAACATTAAAAGTTAAATATAAGCCACGAATCAGAAGGGACTGTTTGCAACCAGTACAACTGCCAAAGAGTTGTTGTCTGGAATATATGAAGAATTCCTGTTAGTCAGGTTTTCAACACTGTGACAAAATTACTTAGAAAATCAACTTACAGGAAAGATTTCTGTTGGCTCGTGGTTTCAGATGTTTCAGTCCAAGGTCGCTGGCTTCATTGCTTTGGGCCTGAGACAAGGCAGAATCTCATGGTGGCAGGAGTCTATGACGGAGGAAGTCTGCCTAAAAGCCAGGAAGCGGAGAGTGCAGGAGGAGGGGGCATATTCCTTGCCAGGGCACACCCCAGTGACCTACCTCCTCCAACAAGACCCCACCTCCTACAGTTTCCACCACTCCCCAATAGTCCATTCAATTATGAACCCATCAATGAAGTAATCTGTTCATGAAATCAGAGCCCCAGTGGTTCAGTCACTTCTCAAAAAGCCACTCTGAACATCGCTGCATGGTATTTCAACACATGAAACTTTGGGGGACATTACAGATCCAAATTAAGACAACTCATTTAACTCAATGTGAAAATGAAAACAACTCAATAGGAAAATGGGTAAATGCACAGAAAAGGAAACCTGAAAGTTATTCAAGGACATGCTGTTGGGAGCAGTGACTGAATGATGGGTTTTGTAACTGTCTTGTGACAGAGGCTATGCCCCTCTGGGAATATTCTCTGTGCAATGGTACCTATCAAGTTGCATGGTGATGCCCTGTTGTAAAGGAGGTTCTGTGCTAGCCACAGAGCCATTCAGCGCTTGACCTAGATTTCATACATCAGCTCCCATGGATAGAGGATTCTCAGCACAGCAAGGTAACTGCAATGTTAGAGATTTTGAACAATGGGCTTCCTGGGTACCATAGGAAGCCCCAAGCATTGCAACAGTGAAATAGCTACAAGACTGTTTCTAGCCCTCTAACTTTCTTATGCCCCAAGAACAATGCCTCTGCAGACCTTAGATTCTTGATTATGAGAACCTATATAAATAAACTTGCTGGGCCAGCTTTCAGTCACTGTTTCTCCATCAGAGTGCAGGGTTCCGCCTGATCCCAGCTTTATCTCAATATCTGTGTGTGTGTTTTTCTTAATCTCCAAGACCCCTCGCTGGTTTCTCAGGTTCAGCTGCGCAGGTCACAGCAACATGCAAATTGAAACAATGAGATGTCTTGTAATTTTACATCTGTCAGGTTTGAGAACAGCTGGTGTTTCACAGGATGCAGTGACACATGCTCAAGGAAACACTGCTTCTGGGAGGTAAATTACTTTCTGAGGGTGGTTTCCAGTGTATCTACATGCTGCTCAACACATGCAGGTAAACACATCAGTGCCCTCTAGATGTCCAACTGAGGGAGGTTCTCATACAAGCAAAAATAATTAAGCACCTGAGTTCCTCTGCAACACTTTAGATAAAACCAAAAATGTGCAAACCGCTGTCTATACATAGTGGACTAAATATATGCAAAAGAATAATAAAATAGGGAGGTTCATCATAAGCAATAAAATATGTTGAGAGAGAGAGAGAGAGAGAGAGAGAGAGAGAGAGAGAGAGAGAAAATGAGACCATCCCATATATGAACTCTTCATATCTAAGGGGTACAAATCTGTTATAGTTTGGATATGAAATATCTCCTAAAAGTTCCTGGTAGCCAATACAGGAGTATGTATGATAGATTATGAGAAATGATAGATTACGAGAGATTATAATCAAATCAGTGAATTAATCCATTTGATGGGCTAATAATTTGGAAGGACTCTTTTGCTGGGTGGTAACTGTGGGCAGGTGGGGTGTGGCTGGAGGAAGTCATCACTGGGGGGCGTGTTCCTGGCTCCTCATGCTCTCTCTGCTTCACTGTTGTCATGAACTAAGTGGCTGTCGTTACCCATGCCCTTCCACCTTGATGTTCTGGTTCACCTCAGGCTCAGTGGTGGAGCCTGCCAATTATGGACCGAACCTCTGAACCCATTAGCCCCAAAATGTACTTTTCTTTGCTTTAAGTTTATATTGTCAAGTATTTTGGTCACAGTGATGAAAAGCTGACTGACACAACTCATGATTCAACCAACTGCACATCGAAAATATTTGGGGGAAAATGTGCATTTGCACTGACTGAACATGTACAGATGTTTTTCTTGTCATTATTTCCTAAACAATATAGCACATCTATTTACATAGCATTTACATTGTATTAAGTATTATAAATAAGCTTTGAGGGGATTTAAAGAATAGAAGAGAATGTGTAGAGAGAGAGAAAGAGAATATCTAAAAAAAAGTGCGAGTGTAAAGTACCAGTTGCCAATGTAGTTCATGTTCAGATATAGTTCTTGCAAATTTAAGGCACATAATACATGAGGCATACATGAAAATTACATATGCCAGCTTGAGGAAAGTGATTATTGCTGAGAGGGGAAGATGAGAGAAGAAATGAGGTCAGCGAAGGGTGGGTTTTAGTTTTATTGGCAATGGTTTGTTCATCAAATTGCTAGAATGAAATTGCTAGCCAAAATGTCAAAATGTTGACAGCTGTTAAATCTAGGTGGTAAGTACACAGATGCTTATAAGATTATTTTGTATATGTTCTGTACATGAAACATCTCTTATGTTATTTTTAGTATTGGGATTAAACCCAGAGGTCCTTTACCTCTGTGCTAAATCCCCAGTGATTTTTATTTTTTATTTTAATGCAAGGTCTCACTAAGTTGCTGAGGGTCTTGTCTTACTAAGTTGCTGAGGCTGACCTTGAAGATGTGATCCTCCTGCCTCAGCCTCCCAAGTTGCTGGGACTATGGGAATGCTCCACCATGACCAGTTCATCTTGTAGTCTTCTTTCTTTTTTAAAGGATGGAGGTA
This sequence comes from Spermophilus citellus, assembly GCF_964194105.1. Lineage (NCBI taxonomy): Eukaryota > Metazoa > Chordata > Mammalia > Rodentia > Sciuridae > Spermophilus > Spermophilus citellus. Next base: position 90,897 of record NW_027673096.1, on the reverse strand, counting down.
GAGGTAGAGATGGACAAGAAATGTATGGCCTCACTGTCAGGGAAGTACTTTAACGCAGGAATTGAGCCTCCTTCTCTTCTTCATAGATGCGCAGAACCCAGAGGGCAGTCAGGCCTTGCGTCTGAGGAAGCATCCATTTGTAAGCCAGGGCTCCTGATGAGGGTGGGGCTATTAGAGCAGACAGCAGGTATTGAAGTCACTCTGTGTGCTGGCAAATGTAAGGAGGGAGAGATGGGAGAGGGAAGGACCCTGGAAGACTGAGACTACACAAAACAAAAGCCATCCTATTCTACCTGTGCTCTTCACACATCCCACCCAAAAGCCAGGGAAAAACTGACAGCAGGATGCCCTCTAGGGTGCAGGAGCAGGTAGAGAAGCCAGCAAAGCAGATGGGGAAACAAAGGCTTTGGAGGGGTTAGTGTGAATAAGCGACAAGCTAATTATGAAGTAAAGAGAAGGCCAAGTGTGAGTGGAAGGGAAAATAAGAGGATTGATTAAAAGTTTTTTTAATTAATTAATTTATTTTTTATTAGTTATGCATGACAGTGCAATGATCTTGACAATTCATACATTTGAATCAAATGGGGTATAATTTCTCTATTTTCTGGTTGTACAGGTTGCAGAATCACATTGGTCATAAAGTCACTTATATGATTAACACTCTCTGCTCTGAGCTTGGAAAGTCAGGCACAGAATCTAAGTCAGATACATGGGTATTTTTTCTCTGGAGAAACTGATTTGCCCAAGAGATTGTTGACATTTTTGAGATTTTTGACATTTGAGAGTCTCCCAACAAGATGGCTTGGTTTGATTCTGACATCTGAGGGCTGCTGCAATGAGGGGAACATGGACTCGGAGTGCTAATGAACTTCAAAGAAGAGGCCCCTCATTTGACAGAGGGGTGAGCTGAGTCCCAGGCAAGTAAGGGGCCTACCTGGGAGGGGAATGAAAGGAAGTCAGACTTGAGATTCAGCTGCACATTAATGCAGGTATTTCCCCCCTTTAAGATAGAAATGCTATAGGGTACAGCAGAATACACAAAATCAGACTGTGCAGAATGGAATTTCTAAAGCAATCGACTTCTATTATTTTCAGGTACAACTAGTTTCAGTCACTTAAACTAGGCTATCAAAGTGTGGTCTGCTCAGGGCTCTGGGGGACCTGCCTTAATGAATTAGACAAAGTTGATTCATATCTCATATACCAAATGATTGTCAATTGCTCCTTCTAAGGTAATTGAGAATGCTTGAAAGGTAATTTAAGTGGTACTTTATACTATTAATTAGCTCTACCTAACTTCTATATTTCATTGATAGAGCAGAGGCCTAGCTTGAATGACTTTGGCAATTCACACTAATGAGGTTTCCTGGGTTAAAAAAAATGTTTCTGGCCTGAACACACCTGACAGGAATGTAGTTCAGACTCTGAACGCTTTTGACCTTCTGTGGACACTCATTTAGCATTTACCTATGGCAGCCAGGCCTGGACGGATAACATTTAACCACTAATGAAGCATTTTGATTGGAAATCCCCCTTTTAAGGCAGGACCAGATATCCATAGCCAGCATGACTGAGGGCTGATCCGATTAATTAATTAAGAAGAACAAAGCAGAGCTCTGGGCAGTTCTCTTGTTGCTTCTGGTAACATTTTCTTTTGATTCTACATCTTTGTCAAAACAAAGATAAGCAGGGATGATGTGGCCGCCTAGAGAAAGATAAGCCTCCACGCATTTGCTCTGGGGACTCTGCCATGGCTTTATCCTTCTGAGAGACACAGGGAGTTGCTCTGCAGAGATACTCTGTGATGTCCTCCAGAGGGGCTCTGGTCTTCACAGAGCTAATTTTCAGAGTGAGAAACCCAACAGGACACACAATGCCACACTGGAGTGCTAGACTAAGGAGTGGCTTCGACAGAGCACCCATTCTCTCCATTGAATCCCACCTTTAGATTTTCCCTCCCATCCCCCTATAGCTGATTCTTAAAATTTTATATTGTCTTGGTTTGTGTTGCCATCACAAGTTTAACTTTCCCATACCAAAAGCAGGGCTTGGTCACCCTTGACACGGTTTCTAGTTCAACCCTCCATCTCCCACCCGGTTCCTCTGAGTGGTCCATGAAGAAATCTGCCTTATACAGTTTCCTTCTGGTGACAGTGTTCTTATGGGCCAGCTATACACAGGCTACTTGGCTGCTCCTGCTCACCCTAGAACTCCCCATGGGCTGAGCAAATATGACATAGAAAGCTCTAGGTCACAGTGTGACTTCCTGGAACTCATACCCACCAATTAGAAGTCCCCAAGAGACACTTGTATGGGCCCAATAAAGGCATAGGACTGCAGGTGTCTCTCTCTTTCCACATGTTCTCTGACCTCCATGTGTCCTCTGGGTATGCCATGTACCTCCACCCCAACCCCAGGACATGTATGCAATAAAGTCTTTATTTTTATCTTCTGTCTCCTAATTCTTGAAGGGGTGTTCTCCATCATAAATATCCTAAATTAAGACATTCCCCAAACTCCATTTTTGTATCTACCCCTTCCCTCATTCTCAGTTGCTCAGGAGGAAAGACTAAATCATTTAAGTTGGCATCCAGTATGACCAGTGGGCTGCTTACTCTGTTTGCCTGGAACACGCCACTCTGAGGATGTGACAGTTGGCTAATCACCAGAGGCAGAGAAGAGATGGTTATCCTGTGCTGTTGGCACCCTGAGAGACCCTAGCTATGCTGGCAGAAGAGAGGAGCACCAGGCCTGGGCAGGGCTCTTGGAACTACCCTCGCCTCTCTGTCTGTGTCCTTGATGAGAATGGAGTAGGTTGGTTCCAATGGAAGCCCTACTTCCACACATTAAACAACACAAGTTGCAGTGAGCTTAGAGGTATTTTTCTTTCTTTTTAAGACTGACATGTATGCAGGTATGTTTGTTTGTCCTGGTGAAATTTAGAACTCATCTCTCCAGTGATCAAACCTGCAACCTAGCAGTTGCTAGCACAGGTCAATTAAAGAAATATTTAGTGAGTCCTGACCATTTGCTCAACACCATGCTAGACTAGGAACACAGAAGTAATTGTTTTTGCTTATCCAGGCCTTTTGTTCCATGGAGCACCAAGGTAAAGAAGAAACAATCAGTCACATCGACCTGAACTTTGTAATTTTGATTGTTCTTGAAATCTGGAGAATAAATTTTATTTCCCTCAATTCTCTTGTAATAGAGTAAATTTACAATCTAATATATATATATATAACATATTAATATATGCACAATTTTTATTAGTCTAAACACACTTGATTTGTGTACTTCAGAGTTAAATTATGAAGCAAAATCTTATTAATGCAAAAAGAAAAATGGACAGGCATGCTGATGGATTTAGCTACCTTTTATAAATGCTGAATTGGCTTCTTGAATGAAAATAATCATATGGGTTTCTTGAAAAGATATTTACATTGACAGTTTATAAATGCTAACTAAATTCTTTTCAGACTCAGAACCCATGCCCTGAAACTAGAGGCATTTAATTTTGGAAAGGTAAAGTGTAAGATTAATTAATCATTTGAAGGTTTTTTAAGTACTAAAATCTTACCAAAGAAAAGTCAGTCTTTTTGCAGAGAGTATCTATTTGTATTTTCAAATCTGTTATTCAAAAGCTGTGCTTTTGGTAAATTTATATTTTGTGTCTTTCTGGGATTCCTTACCACTGTTTTATGTACAAGTTTATTTTGGTCTTCAAGTTTCCAAATATATTCATGTAATTTGGATTAGAAGCATCTTTGTATGAAAACCTTTGGGGGAATGTTTATATACATTCTTTTCCTTTTAAGAATTTACTTTAATTTGACATTTTTTATTTGAAATTCTATTTGTCATATACTTTTTTCCCAATTCTACTCGTACTCTCAAGTATAGGTACCGGTACTTCAGAGTGGGTTATTGTTGCCAGTGCTTTTAACACTTCAATAGGAGGCAATAAAGCAAGGTGGAGAGACCATAGACTCTTCAACCAGACTGGTTGGTATGAATCCCTGCCCAGTCATTTTGCAACTGTTTAGTTTCCTTAACAATAACACCTACTTCATGGAAGTGTTAGGAGAATTAAATGGAATTATGTGTGTAAAGTGTGATGCTTAATGCTCAGAGGAACCAAATAAAAGTTAGCTAATACCTTAAAGCTAATGCTCTTTGGTTTTATAATGTTTGACTCAACCTTCCTTTTAAATGCCCACATTCACATACCCTTATTATATTTGTAGATTGTATCAGTTCTAAAACACATAAAAATTAATTACAAAGCATATATCACAAACAACTAAAAATCACCCTTATATAGTGCATAAATAATTCCATCTTGGTTGCATCTTTTAGTTTAAGTGAAAGTGTAGGCCCACCTCTTGGACATAACCACAAAATAGAACTGTGTGCATCTGCTGGAAGCCTCTGAGGAATCTAGTTTATATGAATGGGTGTGCACTGCAGAATGGATTTTATATTTTAAAGGGACTAATAAAAAGACCACATGCCCTGCCAACGAAGTGAGGCTCTTTAAAAAGAATAGCCACTACTTGTCTTGGTTTTCATACCTCGTTTTGAAAGGGCTCTGCCTGGATTAGTTGCCCAGACTTGGAAGTTCCCTGAACCCAGAGAACCATGTGTGAAACGCATCAAGGGAGTAAGGCTCCCCCCAAACCAAACTTCATTGTTTTTCTTGGAGGTGGAGAGAGCTGCTGTTAGAAAAATTTCCAAGGTTCCTGTGATTTGTTATGAATTGAAGGTCATTCCCTGGACTGGATCGACTGAGGCACCGAATCCCGCCCCCCAGTCAACATGGAAGCAGATGTATGCTGGCAGTCCTGCAGCGGAGGAAAGAAAAACCAGCTGCAAAACCCACTTGGCTTGCCTGGCCGCATTTCATTTTGCCTCTCACCAGGTTGTCTTTTTCTAGTCTTCCACTAGAGGGCGCGCGGCCACCAGCTGTGCTCCTGCTCCAAGGAGGCATCTCCTGTGATTCTGCCCTTTGCGCTCTGGAGTTGGGGCCTAGCAGACAGGTCCTGCCAATCACAGAGCCAGGGGGATAGGGCCCAGCCTCGGTTTCAGGGATCCCTCCAGAAGTGACTCTTTGGAGAGGGTGGAGACCGTGAGACCCCCGCGTTACAGGACCAGACTTTAAAACCCTGATGAGGATTTTTCATTTTCTATCCTCAGTGTCTCTTCTTTCAAAAGGGTGCTGCAGGGATGGGTTATGATGGATCCGGGGCTCTGGGGATATTTCCTGAACCCTAGATGTCAAACCCTGCCAAGACATGTGTCCTCATGGGAGCAACAGCCTGGATCATTGGAAACCAGAACTCCAGAAAAATCCATAATTTAGTTTCCCTGATAAAGGAGAAGCTGTCACAGAGTCCCAGGTCTTCCTGCCCCCGAGTCACTCTGCACAGGCATTGTATGGGGAAGGAAAGCACGGATCTAAGAATTTTAACATCAGGTCACTGGGTCTGGCGCTGCTGGTGCTGTTTCCCCCTCCCCAGTGCTCGGTAACCCCCAAGCCCAGCAGGAGGCTGTGATGTATCTAGTCCCCTTAACCTGAGCCTGCCCTATCCTATTTCCTAGGCCCCATTCTGTTTCCTTCTAATTTTAAGAAACCTGCCCTGTATGAATTACTTTTGATACTTTGAAACATTTGCTAAGAATAACCAGGGACTATATTCCCACCGCAATTTCAAAAGCCTTAAGACGTACTTCTGCACAAGTGAGGTGATTTGAAACTCCCCTAGGCCCAGGGCACAGTGGGAAATTATGATGCACATCCCTCCCGCTTCACAAATGAAAACAATAAGGTTCAGCAAGAAAGTGCTGAAATTGGAACTTGAATTCATACCATGTGATTCAGTAGGGATTGCTGACATTTTCTTCAGGTCTTTGCATTAGTGGGAATTTGAATTTGACTTTAGAAAAAACTGGAGTCCCTGACCTTCAAATGCACAGGTATGTTATCAGGAGATTGTAACATTCCTTCCAAATACGCTTCATAAAATGGAAACTATGTTTGTTTCCCAGATGGAATGAGGGTGTCCTTCCTTGCGGGGAGTAATTAGACAAACCTAGGGGTGGATTCTAACCACATTTTGTAGAACAAAAGCACTCAGAAATAGATGAATCAGTTCCTTTAAACACGAACACTTACATACAATTGTATGAAAGCAGGAAATTTCCAGTCCAATTAATTGCTACCGTGGAGCCTTTTCGGAGGTGCTCATCTTATTATGGATTTAAAAATTGTATGTGGCTTTGAGAGCTCATTGTTCCAGAGCCTGGCTTTGGGTCCTGTGCAAAGCATGCAATTCTTCTTTATGCCACACGATGGCGCAGTGACTCAAGTTTCTCCCTCCCTCTTGGTCTCAAGACAGGAAACTTGGCTCCTGTCAGCAAAATGAACCTATGAAGAGTTTACTTAGTAATGTGTGCTTGATGTTTGTGAAAACTCTTAATGTTAGTGTTCTGAGATTGTGAGGAGAGGGGATGCTAAGTTCTGAAGACATAGGAGTGGCTGCTTCAGAAGGACTGGGCAGCCAAAATCAAATCCACCCCTTGGCCCTAGTAGTTGGCAGAGGATGACGGAACTCTGTCCTGCCAATGCTCACCTTGGGAACTGCAAAATAATTGCTTTTCTCCCCCTTTCTAACTAGATTTTCTTTTAAAGATTGTTAGTCACCATTCTTTCACTCACTATTTCTTAAAAAGGATCATTTAAGTTTGGGGGAATAATGTCTAAGGGGCAACAATCCATTTCTGAACCCCTATACTTAGGGGAAAAATATTTAGTGAAAGAAAATATGTAAATTTGGGAAGAGTTTGGACCCTCTGCGATGTACAGGCTGTATTGTGCACTCACACACAGAGGACCAGGGTGACCTCTAAGCCTGAGGGAGCAGGTCTTGCTTGTCTCCCATGCATGTGTGAGCCTTGGTTCTACACACAGGGCTGATGAGCCCAGAGGCAAGTGGAGATGGCACTGATGACCTGGTAGACCTGTGGCCTTTCACTAAACCCTTGATGCCATGATGTATAGACAACAGAAGTTTAAGTAGTATTGGCAAGATAAGCAGAGGCAAGTTGAATATCAGCATTTCCAAGCATTCCCAGAGGCATAGAAAAGCCTTGAATTTTTTTCATAGAAGAAATTAATTGTCAATTTCTCAAATTCAAGATCATAGACTTATGTGGGATGTATATTCTTGTCTGTGTTTGAATCTCATGCACAACACATGCCACATTTGGGGGGCTATATCTGCTCACGTGTGTCATATTTACCTTCTTCATTTGATGTTTGTTTTTGTGTTGACATCTGCATTATTTATGAAATTATTCTTTTATAGACACTCATAGCACACCCACTGGGTGCCAGGAATTTAAGACCAAACAGTCATGCTTATTTGGAGAAGAAGTCAGAGCCCTGGGAATCCATTCTTTTGTGATGGGGAAGTGGCGCTGCTCAGATGGCCATGAATGTGGGCTCTTGGATCTGTGTGCCTCCAGCGTGTGGACGGAGGCAATGCCCACAGCAGCATGTTGTGTCAGGGATGGAGTAAACAAGCACAGAGCCTTCTCACAGTGCCCACAGAAAGAACTCAAGAAATAACAGCCATTGCTACTATCCCTTTCTCTCCATCAACTAAAGAAAGCTATGTACAAATACCTTCTTACAAATACCTATCTTGTGCTTATAGATCAGCTACTGTGGGAAATTAAAGGAGAGTGGACGCAGCCCTAAAGAGATGAGACACACACCATCATGGCCCCAGAAAGGGTAAATGATGCTGGAATGAACCTAAATTAACCTATCACTCTGGTCAAATGAGTGTGGGATGAAGATAGAGGAGACCAGGTTGTGGCCTGTGGCTCTGCCTGGCCGGGGGTACCGTCCTCCTGGGGTACCACTGCTGTGTTTTATCATCAACTGCCATCCCTGGAGGAGAGTCTGCCCTTAGAGGCGCAGAAAGACCCCTCTCCTGCCTGGAGGGTTCTGGGCCATGGGCACTCTCTTCTACCTCTGCTCCAAGCTCCCGTGTGTAGGAGCACCCCTGGTCATGGAACCCCAGGCTGCCTTGCCTGGCCCAGTAATCAAGACTCAGGTCCATGCTGGTGCCTGGAGACAATGGGTGTCCTGACCAGGTCCTGGTGGCTTCCGGGAGCTGTGCTTTCCCGCAGGTTCTTCCTGCTTGGTTGATGAAAGCGTGTAGGGAGCAGCCACATGTTCAGTTCCCAAGCCTGGAGTTCCCGAGCCAGGCACAAAGGGAACAATCTGAAAGGACCTTCCTGGGAGACAGATGGAGGGAAGAGTTGAGTGAGGATGAGCACACAACATCTCGCCCTCAGGGACAACAGGAGGCTGAGGAGCAAGACTAGGAACCAGGGACTTGGGTTAGCCAGGTGACCTTGAGCAGGTGAGCGCATCTCTCAGGGCCTGGGGTTTCAAACCTGCAAAACAGGGAGGAGGGTGTTGCTGACTCTCTTGCTGGGCTCTGTCTGTGCTGGGGTCCTGCTGGACACGGGAATTGGTAAAAACAGGCTTTTCTGTGAGCCTGGCTGTCCAGGAGTCCTTTCCCTTCCTCTGGCTCCAAGTCTCTTCCCCTGGGTGAGGAGCAACTGGCAGTATCCAGAGGGTATCCGTCCTCAACACTCAGCCAGGACATTCCCTCTCACTGCCACGTCAGTATTGAAGTCACTGAACTTGACCTCTGCAAACTTCACCCTTCCCCAATCCTACCTGTGTTTCCTGCCCCTGACAGGGGCCCAGATGCTCCCTCACACAGAGTCCCTGTGTGGGAACTTCAACTTTCCTGATATCATTCCCTTCTCCCCAAGCCACAGGTTCCTCGGTTTTCCTGAGGTGGCCATCGAGCTGAAGGGACGATGTGGGCATTGTGGGGGAAGCACCTTAACTCGCTCCCAAACCTTGCCATACTTTCTCTGGTGCCTGAAACTTAATATTTGGGTACCATGGCAAAACCAAGAAGGCTGGAAATTCCTCTTCCCCCTTAGAACTACACACTCAGGATGCTCTGCCCGTGGATCACTCTCCACCTGCTCCATTTGAGCACTAGGTGGACACTTACAGTAATATGTCCCCTCTCCCTGGGTGTCTCCTCAGAATGCAGAGATGCTCACCTGCCTGCAGGTCAGCAGACACGCTCGGATGTCTCCTGCTTCCATGTCATGACTGGGCTGCTGTATATAGTGGTGGCTGGAACGAGGTCGTGGCGTTTCTGGGGCTCATCAGCTCAGGGGGAGTCAGACTGGCTTTTACATCAGGCCTCATTCTTGACTTCATGAAACAGGTTTTGGAGTCCCTCAGCTGAGCACTACCAACCATCCCTGGTGGTTCCAGGTTCCACTAGTGCCCATCTGTCATTCGTTCCCATCAGCAAGTCTTTATTAAGCACTTCCTCTGTGCCAGGTGCTGGCTGGGCTGGGTGCTGGAGAAATGGGCCCTGAACAAGAAAATGCTCCCCCCTGGAGTTTCCAGTCTAGTGGAGAAACAGGAAAACTAAAGTGGCAAGGATGACTAAGTGGCAATCCTTAAGTCATTGCCATTGCCATCCTTGCTTCTGTCCTGGGCCACTAGGGGTGCGGCTGTTTCCTTGGGAGTGTCTGGCTTGGTCTTTCTGGGACATGGCCCATTTACTCTTTTTGATTGTTTGCTGTAGTCCTTCTGTACTGGGTTCCTCATCAGAACCCCAGAACACAGAGGAGTATCCGAGCAACGATTTCCTCAGTTTCTCCAAGGATTGTTCATAACTAGAACCATTCACTGCATTGATTCACTGCATGTCCTGGATGCCTGAGGGCACTGATTTTAATGCTGAATTTCTCCCCTCACCCTGATTCTTTGATACATTTCTCCATTTTCCATCCTTTTAACATTGGTTTCCCTAGATTTCTGTCTTTTCTGAACATTTTTTTTTAAAAATTTTGTCTCGGATTAACTCTTCTTTATATTTGCATTTACTCCCGTCTCCCCACAATAGCCAACTTGGCTAATAGAGCATGGTTCTCCCTTCTTTGCAGCCTAATGCAGCTTCTCTCTCTTCCCTTTAAAATGTTTTAAATTCATTTTTCCCCCAATTTGGGAAGGTAATACGTGGGAACATCCTAAATTCCAACAGGTACAAAAAGGCATGCAGAAGGCTCCTGAGATGCATCATCCCACCTTAAAGAAAGCACCCCACAATTTTTTTCATTATTTCTTTGCTTGCCCTTACCCCTTACCCACAAAGAACTGTGGTCTTGCTGTGTTGCCCAGGCAGCTAATAGCTCCTGAAGTCAAGTGACTTTCCTACCTCAACCCTGAGAGTGGCTGGGGCTGGAACTACAGATTCATGCTGCCTTATCCAGCAAATAATTCTCCTCCCCCTCCTCCCCTCCTCCTTCCCCCTCGCCCTCCTTCTTCTTCTCTTTGGAGTGCTGGGGATGGAACCCAGGACTTTGTGTGCATGGTATGCAGGTGCTTTGTCACTGAGCTCAGCCCCCAGTCCACAGTCCTTCTTGATGCACTTCTCAAGGCAATCACAATCAGTGGGTCAGATGGACAGGCCAAGGGAATCCTGGATGGTGGGGAAGTTGAGGCAGCATGCTGCAGGGGAGGAGGAGGCTTTCAGCTGCTGGTGGTGGCAGGGGACTGACTGCGAGGCATGAAGACTCTGGTCATGTGTGTCAGTACCTGGGAGCCATTGTCACCTCTCTTTCTCCTGCTTCCTTCCTGAGCCTTGTCCCACTTCTGCAGGGGCCTGGAGCCCACCAGGTGTGGTAGAAGCAGTGAGTCTGAGCTCACCAAAGCCTGCGATCTCTCTCCCACTGCATGGGGTGCCGGGAGGGAAAGAGATAGGCAGGATTTTCTTCCAAAAGTTCCTTGGGCAAGTTCTGGCTCTGGTGTTCAGGGGAGACTCTGCAGGATAAAGAGAATGATTTGTGGTGTAATTGTTTAATATTCATCAAGTGCCTGTAATAGACTGGACAACACTGAGAAAGATTTGTGGCTGGTGAAATTAAAATGAGCTCACAACTGGCCTGGTGCCTCCAGGTCCCTTCCAGCCAAGTGCTGGTTTCCTCTGTTTGTCCAGGGGAATGACCTCACAAACCAGGAATGAGGAGCCCCCCGAACATAGGACTACTGATCATTTTCCTAAGAAAAAGCATTGATTCTCATGTTTTTCCCCACCTTGAGCTACAAAGGGGACAGTAATACCATTATCTTTAAGAAGGAAAGAGAGAGGAAAGGTGACCCCCCCCCAAAGGTGACAAAAAAATCAGTGCAAGTCACATCCTTGAGCCAAGTCTAGACATCAAAAAATCTGGGCTTTGGTCCTTCCCTCTCCTTTTCCCTGCTCCAGATGACTACCATCCTCAAGACACACAAACTCCTTGTTCTTGCTCCCCTTCCAAGACCACCCACCAGGCGGCAAACATGCATTGTTTCATACTAAAGAGTGAGTGACTGATAGCTAACATTGTGGTGTTTTTAGTGTATGTCAGGCATTGGGCTAGGTGATTTTATATCGGTTCATTGAATATTTCCAATGAATTTGTGGTAAGTGCTCCATTAGGAGTGATCTATAAATAAGGAGACAGTGTTTAAATAAGAGAAGGAACACTTAGCCATTCTCCTATGGAATTATACTTCCCACATCTGACATGGATTACCCTTTAAACAAAGCAGAACAGCTTAAGGCTAGTGAGTCCAATCCTGGTGAGCAGTGAATCACCTGGGGAGCTGTTAAATGATACCAGTGCTGAGTGCCTTGTGAGATTCAGTCTTACTCCATCTGTGCAGGTGCCAGCAGAGCTCCAGCATGGGCCTGGCTGATAGCTCTTACCAGACACCTCGTGGGGACCCCAGGAGAGCCCCTGCTAACAAGGAAGGTCAAGGAGAAGGGCAGCACACACAGGACAAGAGGTGAGGGATGCATTTCAGCAGATTATGTGTTTAAATGCCAGCTCAGCTGCAACTGTGCCATTCCTAACTTTTACTAAGCATTGAAAAATCTATGTGGCATCTATTTCCATTGCCCAATATTGCTCTTTTTAGGAGAGAGACGTTAAAAGGGGAATCCATCACCAGGTTGGTATTTAAGCTCATAATCAAGATGACCAGCATAACATTTAAGACACAAGCTGCTGAAAATAATTGATTATCTCATGTCCAGTCCATCTCATTAACATACAACAAAGATTACAGGTATAAAATCCACTTGCTTAACAGTACTGAAAATTACATTGTCAGGTAGTCAAAAAGATGTCTTCCCAGAGTCTGGGCATGATTTCCTTCCATTCCTTTCAGCTGCCTTCTCTTCTTCTGCTAGCCCCATCCTTACTTCCCCTGTAGTGATGCCCCTTTTCCTACTGCCTCAGAGTTTCCTGGGCCATTCAGAAAAATAGAGATGGTGATCACTTAATTGGCTGCCAGTGACTAAGTGGCAGTGACTAAGTCATTGTCCTCTATGTAGCTTTACTAGGGCAATCTGAGCCTGCCTTTGGAAATCTTTACCTATTTTCTACCATTCTACTATCTTTACTGTCTTCCTATCTTTATAATATGGTACTGGGTTCAATACCCAGGGCTTCACACATGCTGTGTAAGTGCTCTACCAACTGGGCTTTATCTCCAGTCCTATATTCTACCAACTTTAGACTAGTTAATTTCTCAGGATTGTGAATAAGCATGCTTGCTTCTGACATAACCCCCATTCTCTCTCTTCTTTCTCTTTGTCCTTTCTCTCTCTCTCTCTTTCTGGGTACACACACACACACAAACACACACACACACACACACACACACACACCCCTTCCCTTTATGTGAGCTCAGAATTGCATTAAGGAATATTGTATATCCATCATTCCATCATATCTAGATGTTTTAGTACGAGATCTTTCAGCTTATATTCTGTGTTCTGTCTTTCCCAAACTACAAGTTTGACCTAGTTTTCTTTGGTATTTGCTTGGCCATGTGTAGTACTGACTTCATCCCCAGGTTTCACAGCACAGTTTCTAGAAGGCTCTCAGTTCCCTCTCATGATACTTCAGATCTTTTCACATATAAATCCAGAGGAAAGGCCATGTCCCTCCTGATATCTTCACTGACAGAGAAATTTCACTTTTCTAGAAACACTTTGGGTTAATTAACATGCATTGGGCTGTATGCCCATCTCTAAGCCAGTAACTGTGGTGGGGATGGCGTATGCTGAGGGGCTGGAGCACCCCCATACCTAGAGTGGCTGCCCACTCTGTCCAAGCCACATGGATAATGATGGGGCAATTCAAGGTGTTGCTGTCCAGAAGGAGGAAGAATGTATGATGGACAACCATCAGAAGATGCTATGTGTTTAATCAGATGTGTCCAGGTACTTGTTATATCAAATTATGGACTTTGAAATGATGGTGAATATACAATATCTTTATTTGGAGGCAACGATGATTGTGTCATGGTGTTTTTTAGATGAGGAATAAGTTTATTTGAGGACTTAAATGTCCTAAAAGCCTTGGCCAGGAGTGAGTAGCACATGCCTGAAATCCCAGTGGCTTGGAAGGCTGAGGCAGGAGGATCATGAGTTTGAAGTCAGCCTCATCATCGGCAAGGAGCTCAGTGAGACCCCGTCTCTAAATAAAATTCAAAGTAGAGCTGGGGATGCTGCTCAGTGGTCAAGTGTCCCTGAAATCAACCCCCAGTACCAAAAAACATAATGAAACAAAACCCCAAAGTCCTAAAAGCCTAAAAGTCAAGATAGAAACCAGAGTTTGTTATTCCAGCTAATACTATTAAAAATAATATTGTTATATAGCAATTTATAATTTACAGAACACTTTTGCATGTAAAGATGTATGTCTGCTATGAATTTTAATGCTAGTAGCAGAATCTCTACAAATATACCAAATAATCTAGTAATTTGTAGAAGAAACAGCTTGTTCTGAAATTAAAATGGTATTTTGCTATGCAAGTAAATATGTGCTTCAAATGACAGCATATTAGCGACACAAAATCACGAAATTTGCAGGGAAATGGATGGCACTAGAGCACATTATGCTTAGTGAAGCTAGCCAATCCCTACAAAACAAATACCAAATGTCTTCTTTGATATAATGAGAGCAACTAAGAACAGAACAGGGAGGAAGAGCAGGAAGAAAAGATTAACATTAAACAGAGACATGAGGTGGGAGGGAAAGGGAGAAAAAAAGGGAAATCACATGGAAATGGAGGGAGACCCTCATTGTTATACAAAATTACATATAAGAGGATGTGAGGGGAATGGGATAACAAACATGGAGGGAAATGAATTACAGTAGATGGGGTAGAGAGAGAAGATGGGAGGGGAGGGGAGGGGGGATAGTAGAGGATAGGAAAGGTAGCAGAATACAACAGTCACTAATATGGCAGTATGTAAAAATGTGATGTGTAACCGATGTGATTCTGCAATCTGTATTTGGGGTAAAAATGGGAGTTCATAACCCACTTGATTCTAATGTATGAAATATGATATGTCAAGAGCTTTGTAATGTTGTGAACAACCAATAAAAAAAAGTATTAAGAGGTGTTAAGAATAGAGTTGAGTATGAGGACAGAAGAAGAGATAGGAGGTTAGAAAAGTATTTGCAATTTCAAAGAGTGAATAGAGCAGATGCAAGATATGTTGTTGATGTGAAAGAGGAAAAAATAGAAAAATATAAAGGAGGAGAGAGAGAATGGAATTTGAGGAATAGCAATAGGAAAAAGAGAGAGGGAAACAAGGGATATAGAGTAGTGGCAGGACTATATGAAACAAAATCAAAATATACTAACAAAAACCCTAACCTTCAAAATTCAGAGCATGAGCAAACAACACCTTCAGGAAAAAAAATTTAAAACGGCTAGAAATGAGGAGAGAGAAACAAATATGCTTATGTATAAGTGTCTTGAATCAATCAGTACACATTCAAATAAAACAAAAACCAAATACAGAAAACAAAAATAAAAAGCAAAATAAAACAGAACAATAACAACAACATAAAAATGAAAAATCTTGGTGAAATGTTAAGAAATTAAGGAGTTGTTTCCACTATGGAGGACAAAATAGTCAGAGAGCATATGTATTTGCTGCCTGTTTCCACCTAATTTTCTTTTTGTTTATTCTTGAGGAATGAACTAAGGGTGGGAGTTTGGCCGTGGGTTGTCACGTCCTTCCTTTTTATTGTGTTGTACTGAGTTGAAGTTTGGGGCTTAAGACTTCCCAATTTATTTCCCTTCTGGGGACATTAGTGTAGACAGGTTGGGCTGAGGACTGGGTGGCAAGACTGCTGGCTGGGGCAGATGGGCCTTGTAGCAGATTAGCCTGTCAAGCAAGCTGGGCTTTGACCAGACAATGAAGTGGCTGGCTGGGCCAGGCAGGGCCATGACCTGTCAGGTGGTACCAGATGACCTGGGCCTGGTAGGCCAAGTGACAAAGCAACTGGTATTTTATGGGCCAGCCACAAAGCCATCGGCCAAGTAGGCCCAGCAGTGGGACTAATTGGGGCCAGGGTGTCAGGGGCTGGGGACTGGGGGACCAGGGGCAACAGGCAGGTGCCAGACTGGTGCCAAACCTGGCAAGCCTTGGGGACCCAAGGACTGGTGGGTGCTGAACCGGGAAGGGAGCCAAGGACTGAGCTGGTGCTGGGACTAGTCAAGTGCCAGCCCGGGTGGGCCCCAGAAACTCAGTGGGTGCTAGACACCAAGTGACATCACACCTATCTTTCCAACCTCCCAACCTACTGCAGCTGGCCCCGTCAGCCTGTGCAAGTTGTAGGACTTATAGAACTGGGGAGAGCTGGGCTCTCTCCAGTCTCTGTAACCTGAGTTCCTCTGGGTTTTGACCAGACAATTATGTGGTTTCTGACTTTCCATGGGTTTACTAGGCCCAGTCAAGTCCTTGTTAGGCTCAGACAAGCCCAAGAAGACCCAGCTGCAAACTCACACATCTGGATTTCCAGTTTCTGTTGCAATTCCAAGATGGCTCCTAGATTGGCTGTCCAAGAATGATTGGTAAACTCAGGGTAAGTTTTGTTTTGAGATCCATTTAATGAGTCTAATAGATGTTGGCTCAGCTAGGGCAGATTGCCCCTCCAGTCTCAGGATTTTTCACTCTAAGCCTAGGGGAGAAGCAATATTCCCACTGCCTGAGTTCTAGATAGCTGAGCTAGGAGAAATACTGCCTCACTCTAATCTGCCATCTTGCCCCCTGCACCATGTTAATTTCTTCACTTTGGTCATTTTACTATGATTGTGTAAAATGTTAACTTCTGGAGATGAATGCAATCTTTCATAAGTCTGAAATTGTGGTAAAATAAAAATTAATAAAAATATATTTAAGAGACTTAATATTTAAATTTCAGGAGTACCACCAAAAAATAAAAACAAAATAGAGAAAACCAAATAAATCCACCAGAAATCAAAGGAAGATGGAATAAACAAAAAAAAAAACTTGTTAAATAGAAAACACAAATTAGCATGGCAGAAATAATTCTAAGTATATTAGTAATCACAAAAAAATTAATTCACTAATTAAAAAGCAGATACCTTGATGAATTTTGAACCCAGCAATATTCTGTTTTACAAGGCACATTTATGCCCAGCAAAGTGGTGTACATGTGCAATTCCATTGACTTGGGAGGCTGAGGCAGGAGGATCACAAATTCAAGGCTAGCCTCAGCAACTAAGCAAGACCCCCTCTCAAAATAAAACATAAAAACTCGGGATGTGGCTCAGTGGTAGAATGTTCCTCGGTTCAATCCTTAGTACCAAAAAAAAAGGGGGGGAGAAAAGAAAAAAACACATTGAAAAAATAGGTTGAACATATTAGTTGAAAGAAAAGGAATAAAGGAATTAATAAGTAAAGTTTAAACAAAAAGGGAGAAATACTAACAAAATGGGATGTAGAATTTATGGTAACAAGCATAACCACAGTAATGTATTTCAGAATAAAAAACACTAGCTGCTGTGATTCTGAAATCAAGTAGCTTAATATCGTACAGGGTTATTTCTCACTTACATAAAGCCTAAAACAGGTGAGGAAACCAGCCTCCATATTTTAGCTATGTACCCGGAACATGCAGACTCCAAGATCCCCAGGGCAGGAGGAGGGAGAAATGAAGGGGATACCCCAGAGTGACCCTTGTCACTGTTTTCTCACAATCTGTTCCCCAGAACTGGTCACATGCCCCCCAATCCAACAGGAAGAATATGAAGGACTAACTCTCTCCACTGCAAGGAGAGGAAGCCATGATGATAAAAGAAAATCCACCAGGACACTACACCTACCACACATGTATGTGTCCAACGGTGCCTTCTTATTGAAAGCAAAAAAAAAAAAAATGTCAGTTACACTAAGATGACAAATCAGGTAATGGGAATTTTGTTCATACTTTTATTAATCAGCAATCATCAGCAATCAAGCAAACCAAAAACTACCAAATAAATGTGAATGGCACTAATATCAATTGTGATCTAATAAGGACATAGAATCCTGCAACCCAACAAGTGAAAAACACATGTTCTGTTTCCATACATGTGGAACAATGATAAGTTGACCATTTACTAGATCCTGAAGAGTGTTCTGGAAATTCCATAGAACCTGTGTCATAAAGCACTCATTATATGACAGCATGCTAATGACAATAAAAAAACTAAAAGGATAAAAAGCACGAATTTGGAAAGCAAAAATCAGATGCATAGGGAAATAATGAGTTAAAGAAAAAGAATCACAATGCAAATAATGAAATATTTGGAACTGAATAACAATGAAAGCACTATATATCAAATTCATGGGAGTAGATGAAGGCAAGGATTAGAGAGAAATTTATTGTCTTAAATTCGCCTATTAAATATTGAAAATAACTGAGTTAAGTATTCATTTCAAGAACTAAGAAAAACAGATTAAACCCAAAGAAAGCAGAAACAAATAAAATAGGAGTAAAAAATTAATGGAAAAATATATGAATGCCTGATAAAATTAAAAGCTGTTATTTAAATGGCTAAAGAAAAGAAAAACCTCAAGCAAGCCTATCTAATAAAAAGAGAAAGAAAGAAAGAAAGAAAGAAAGAAAGAAAGAAAGAAAGAAAGGGGGATAAACTGCACCTATATCAAAGGATAGTATGGGAGAACCAAATTTTTATGAATTCACAAAAATTAGACATGGAAAATTATAGGTATAAATATAGATATTGGTATCAAGATGATACAAACACACAAACAGAACACTCAAAATTAACCTAAGAGAAAGTTAGAACAGCTGAGTAAACCAATAGCCATTAAACAAACTGAATTGCTAGTCAATAATTGACTTTCTGCATAGCAAAAAATTAAACCGAATCCCTGTCTCATATTGTACACAAAAATAAAACATAGATAACTGGAATGTCTATCTATAAAAATTAAACTTTTATAATTATTATAATAAAATATAGAAGAATTAAATTAAGGAACTTTGGGATAAAGAAATAAATCTTAAGGGCCCCAAAAAGCAAAAGTGATAAATAAATAATTGACTACATCAAGAATAAAACATTGAGTTACAAAAGACAGCATAACATTCAAGTCATAAACTGTCAGAAGATATTTGATAGTGATACAGATTTGAACATAAGTTATGCAAAGCCTTCCTAAAATCATTAATATAAAGACAAATACATCAGAAGGGAAAAAAATGGTCAAAATACATGGACAAGCAATACATAAGAGGGAGATAAAATCATCCCTAATAATCAGTTCATTCAAATAAAAACCTACAAGATATCATCAGGTAAATTAAACTATTGGAGAGCATATGATAAAACAGTAACTCTCATCCAGTGCTGGTAAAAGTATAAACTGGTATGATACTTTGATAGAGGAATTTAGCAATGAATGATGTGTCTGTTTTGTAGTTCAACAACTCTGCTCCCAGTCAATTTCATCATAACTTCATCCTCCTTAAAAAGATGACCAATCCAATGGTTTTAAAAGTGAGTTATGTCAATCCTCCCCTGACCCACTCTCCTCCCAGGAAAAAAAAATAAACCCTGAGATTAAAAAAAATATTATCCAAAGTTTCAAGGGATGGGGCTGGGGGGGGGAATTAAAAATCATCCTATTCATTTTATGTAACTTTGTTACCAGTTAGGATCTCCTTGACATCAAAGCCAGAAATTCTCACACATAGTTACAAGAATAGCACAAAAATTTTCACTGTGATACTACTTGAAATGGCCAATATCCACAGAAGGTAAATGTGCAACGGTAAGGAATCAGACGCATCTGAGAATGTTCCTGTGCTGGACTACTGTATAGCAACTCAAATGAATCAGCTGGAGCTCTATGCTCCAACACAGATGGATTGCAGCAACACGGAAGAAGTGAAAACAGAAAGCAGAGAACACGAAGGTGGACATGGCATATTTGTGGAAAACACTAGGTTGTTACGTGTTCTATACAGGGAGAGATGCATGGCTGTTGGTTATACAGACACCACACCCAATTCATATTCAGGAGAAAAAGAGGGAATGAAATTGAGGAGAAGTGCAGTAAGACTTTTACTTGGCTGGAGAAAAAAGTAAAAATTTGAAACAAAACCAACTTCCTTCTGATTCCTTCTGCCCAGGCCAGTGTCCCCAGCCAGGGTCTCCCTCAGGGCACCAGTGCAAGGACAGTGCTTTCTTTCACCAAATTTGAATCATGTGTACATATTGCATCATCACTACACCAGCCAGCATTACACGATGCAGCCAAAATAGTTTAAGTTTCCCACCCTTCTCCCTTTCTAAGACCAAAAGACTACAGCTGGCTTCCCTGGCTCCTGGCAGCCATAGGAATTTTTGTATTATTGCCTGGGACATTGGCAAACAAACATCTCTTGTCTTCCCTTTCCTTTTCAGGCTCTGCTTTCATCTTCCAAAACCTGGACACAAACAAAAGTGCCCTGCCTTGCTTTACAAGGCTGTTCCTCCCTGATGGAAAATTCCCTCTGGGCCATATAGCATGGACTTCAGAATACTGACCCTGGAGTCCCATTCTGCCTCTGTGATTTGGGGCAAGACACCTAATTTCTCCATGCTTCAATTTCAGCCTCTATAAAGGAAATAAAATAGGAGGTATTAGGAAGTTTCTTGGAAGCCCGAAATAATAAGAGCTCCCCCTTTTCATGCATACTCTGTGTCCACCACAGGGCTAACTGCTCTCCCTATCTTACTTATCTACTCCTCTCCACAACCAATGAGGCAGATGTTGCTTTCTCTCCATTTCACAGATGAAGCAATGAAGCAGGGTCAGTTTAAAGTCACACAGTGTCAGGCAGCAGTTGGTCTTTGACCACTCTGCCACACTGTCTTCCTGTATAAAGGGCAGGAGGGGATTCCTCTCCATGGTGTATAAATGCCACATTTTTTTAATCTATTCATCTATTGAAGGGCATCTGGGTTGATTCCACAGTCTAGCAATTGTGAATTATGCTGCTATGAACATCGATGTGGCAGTATCCCTGTAGTGTGCTCTTTTAAGGTCTTCAGGAAATAGCCCGAGAAGGGCAATAGCTGGGTCAAATGGTGGTTCCATTCCCAGCTTTCCCAGGAATCTCCATACTGCTTTCCAAATTGGCTGCACCCGTTTGCAGTTCCACCAGCAGTGTACAAGAGTACCCTTTTCCCCACATCCTCGCCAGCACTCATTGTTGTTTGACTTCATCATGGCTGCCAATCTTACTGGGGTGAGGTGGTATCTTAGGGTGGTTTTGATTTGCATTTCCTTGACTGCTAGAGATGGTGAGCATTTTTTCATGTACTTGTTGATTGATTGTATGTCTTCCTCTGTGAAGTGTTTGTTCATGTCCTTAGCCCATTTGTTGATTGGGTTATTTGTTATCTTATTGTTTAATTTTTTGAGTTCTTTGTATACTCTGGATATTAGGGCTCTATCTGAAGTGTGAGGAGTAAAAATTTGTTCCCAGGATGTAGGCTCCCTATTTACCTCTCTTATTGTTTCTCTTGCTGAGAAAAAACTTTTCAGTTTAAGAAAGTCCCATTTGTTGATTCTTGTTATTAACTCTTGTACTATGGGTGTCCTATTAAGAAATTTTGAGCCCGACCCCACAATCTGTAGATCTGAGCCAACTTTTTCTTCTATCAGACTGACAGTCTCTGATTTGATATCTAGCTCCTTGATCCACTTTGAGTTGACTTTTGTGCATGGCGAGAGGAGGGGATTCAGTTTCATTTTGTTGCATATGGATTTCCAGTTTTCCCAATACCATTTGTTGAAGATGCTATCCTTTCTCCATTGCATGTTTTTAGCTCCTTTATCAAATATAAGATAGTTGTAACTTTGTGCATTAGTCTCTGTGTCCTCTATTCTGTACCATTGGTCCACCCACCTGTTCTGATACCAGTACCATGCTGTTTTTACTACTATTGCTCTGTAATATAGTTTGAAATCTGGTATCGCTATACCACCTGATTCACACTTCCTGCTTAGAATTGTTTTTGCTATTCTGGGTCTTTTATTTTTCCATATGAATTTCACGATTGCTTTATCTATTTCTACAAGAAATGCCATTGGGATTTTGATTGGCATTGCATTAAACCTATAGAGAACTTTTGGTAATATCTCCATTTTGATGATATTAGTTCTGCCTATCCATGAATAAGGTATATTTTTCCATCTTCTAAGATCCTCTTCTATTTCTCTCTTTAGGGTTCTGTAGTTTTCATTGTATAGGTCTTTCACCTCTTTTGTTAGGTTGATTCCCACGTATTTTATTTTTTTTTTTGAGGATATTGTGAATGGAGTGTTTTTCCTCATTTCCGTTTCAGAAGTTTTGTCGCTGATATACAGAAATGCCTTTGATTTATGTGTGTTGATTTTATATCCTGCCACTTTGCTGAATTCATTTATTAGTTCTAGTAGTTTTTTTGTAGACCCTTTTGGGTCTTCTAGGTATAGAATCATGTCATCCGCAAATAGTGATAATTTAAGTTCTTCTTTTCCTATTTTTATGCCTTTAATTTCTTTCATCTGTCTAATTGCTCTGGCCAGTGTTTTGAGAACTATATTGAATAGAAGTGGTGATAGGGGGCATCCCTGTCTTGTTCCAGATTTTAGAGGGAATGCCTTCAATTTTTCTCCATTCAGAATGATGCTAGCCTGAGGCTTAGCATAGATAGCTTTTACAATGTCAAGGTAAGTTCCTGTTATCCCTAGTTTTTCTAATGTTTTGAACATAAAGGGATGCTGTACTTTGTCAAATGCTTTTTCTGCATCTATCGAGATGATCTTGTGGTTCTTATCTTTAAGTCTATTGATGTGGTGAATAACATTTATTGATTTCTGTATATTGAACCATCCTTGCATCCCAGGGATGAATCCTACTTGATCATGGTGCACAATTTTTTTGATGTGCCTTTGTATCCGATTTACCAGAATTTTATTGAGGATTTTTGCATCTAGGTTCATCAGAGATATTGGTCTGTAGTTTTCTTTCTTTGAGGTGTCTTTGTCTGGTTTCAAAATCAGGGTGATGTTGGCCTCATAGAATGAATTTGGCAGAGCTCCCTCTTTTTCTATTTCCTGAAATAACTTGAAAAGTATTGGTATTAATTCTTCTTTAAAGGTTTTGTAAAACTCCGCTGTATACCCAACTGGTCCTGGGCTTTTCTTGGTTGGAAGTCTTTTGATTGCTTCTTCTATTTCATCAATTGATATTGGTCTGTTTAAGTTGTGAGTATCCTCCTGACTCAGTCTGGGCAAATCATATGACTTAAGGAATTTATCGATGTCTTCACTATCTTCTATTTTATTGGAATATAGGTTTTCAAAATAATTTCTAATTGTCTTCTGTATTTCTGAAGCGTCTGTGTAATATTGCCTTTTTCATCCCGTATATTAGTAATTTGAGTTCTCTCTCTTCTTCTCTTCATTAGTATGGCTAGGGGTCTGTCGATCTTATTTATTTTGTCAAAGAACAACTTTTTGTTTTGTTAATTTTTTCAATAGTTTCTTTTGTTTCAATTTCATTGATTTCTGCTCTGATTTTAATTAATTCTTGCCTTCTGCTACATTTGCTGTTGTTTTGCTCTTCTTTTTCTAGGGCTTTGAAATGAAGAGTGAGCTCATTTATTTGTTGGTTTTTCCTTTTTTTGAGGAATGACCTCCAGGCGATGAATTTCCCTCTTAAAACTGCTTTCATTGTGTCCCATAGATTCCGATATGTTGTGTCTGTATTTTCATTTATCTCTAAGAATTTTTTGATTTCCTCCTTTATGTCTTCTGTAACCCATTGATCATTCAGTAACGTATTGTTCATTGTCCATGTGATGTAGGATTTTTCCTTTTGTGTGCTCAGTGTCCTGTATGCATCTACAATTTGTTTATCTGTTTCCTTTTTTTATTTCTGGAAAGTTTTCTGTAATTATTTCATTCAGCAAGTTACTCATTCCCTTGGCATGAATCTCTGTGCCTTCCTCTATCCCGATGACTCGTAAGTTTGGTTTTTTTAAGTTATCCTAAATCTCTTGGATGTTTTTCTCGTGATTTTTTACCAGCCTTTCTGAGTTGGCTAGACTCTTTTCAAGATGGTATATTTTGTCTTCATTATCTGACGTTCGGGCTTCTACTTGCTCCACTCTGTTAGTGATACTCTTGATTGAGTTTTTAATTTGGTTTATCATTTTCTTCATTTCTAGAATTATTGTTTGATTTTTTTATAATCTCTATCTTCTGATAAAGATGCTTAACTTCTTCTTTTATCTGTTTATGTAATTCATTTTCAATGTGACCTTTAAGGTTCCTTTCCATCTGTCTAAGGTGTTCCTTGAGTTCTTTATATGGCCATTTTTCTGATGACTCCAGGTCCTCCTGAATATTTAGGCTGTCCTTCATTGTTTGTACTCCTTTTCTTCCTTGCTTTTTTATGCTCATGATACTTCTTGTTCTGTTTGACTGCTGAGTTACTGTTTACTCTTATAAATTTATTTGATGCTTGGGAGGAGAGGTGTTAGAAGGGAAGGGAAGAAGTCACTAAAGAGAGTGAGTGTAGGCAGGTAGAATTCAAGAAAGGGGGAATAAGAAAATTGAAAAGAAACGAAAAGACAAAAGAAAAAAGTGAAAAGAAAGAAAGAAAAAACGAAAATATAAAAATTTAAAACCAAAAAAAAAAATTATAATGATAATAAACAAATGGAAATTAAAGTTTAAAACATAATAGTAATAATAATAGAATAAAAAGAATTTAAAAAATTGAAACCATTAATAAGAAAGTTGAAGAGCAACAACAACACCAACAACAAAAAGTGAAAACAAAATTAAAAAAAAATACCAATAATAATCATTAAAATAATAATAATAATAATAAATGCAGTCATAGAGCTCAATTAAGTTCTCTTCCAGTAGGTGGGAACTGGGCCAGGCTTCTCTTTTTGATGGGTGGGAACCAATCACTATTCCTCAGCTCTTCTTCCCAGACTGTGGGGGTCTCCAATCCTGAGTGCCTAGGGCCTTCTCTTGTGGTTCCTCAAGCCAGGCCCCGCTCACCTGTGAAGCTCGCCACAATACTGGCTACACACCGGGTCTGCTGCTCCTGGGAGCCCTGTTTCCATGGATGCCTGGGCACACCCTTTCTGTTTGCCTCCCTCAGACCCTAAGTTTGTAGGGCTTGGGGCTGAGGACCCCCAGCGAATTTGTTTGCCCTCAGGTAGCAACTCCCCTGGTAGCTGGTGCAAGGGACCTCTGTTGTCAGCAGAGGGATACCCTGGGTCTGACTATCATGCTCAGTTGGCTTTTACCTCTGTGAGTTCAGGTGGGCCGACTAGTTATTTCAGCGGGATCATTAGTGCTGAGTCACTAGAAGCAGGTGAACCAGAACTAGAATGCAGCCCAATCCGAGCTCGGTGTGTTCTGAGAGGGGCAGACTGTTCGCCCGGGATCCCCTTCAGCTCAACAGTGCCTAGTGGTCCTGAGCGAACAGTATTTTGACAGTTTACTTCTCCCTATGCTTGCGCAGCTGAAGGGGTTAGAGGCTTGATCTCTCCGTGTCCGCCGCCATGTTGGATCACTTAGATTTTAAATTGTCACTCATCTTATCAGCTGTTCCATTTAAACTCAGCAACTCACTCGCGCGGTGAAGAGTCTGCTCTATGGTGCTCTGCGGGAAGCGGCGGCGGCGGCGGCGGCCTCTTAATACTTTTTGATGTATATAAAATCTGCCTCTAACACCAAGGTCACAGAAGTAATTTATGCAGCAGAAGTTACAGACAACATATATTATTTGATTTTTAAGCAAAACATAATTCATGGTCATTTGCTGTTTTTACTAGTGGAAATTGCCAATCTTACTATTTCTAAATATTGTACCAATTAAAACTATAGATATCAAAATAAGAACTAAGTACCTAGTCTACTGCTGTATAGTGTTTGCATAGATTGTTGCTATCATTGCTCCCCCACCCCCATCTGTGAGGTAGTAGTAATATAGAGGGACACTGTAAACTTGTAAGATAGAGTCTCTGCAGCTTCAGATCCATCCAGATATATGGGTAGACATACAAACAATATGAAAAAGCAAGGGAACAAACTGAAATAACACAGAATATATCAACAATAGACTCCATTGATACCACATGGAGGAAATGTCAGTTATAGAACTCCAAAAGTTCATGGTTAATCTACAAGGTAAAAGATGACATAAGAAATGAAATCAGCCAGGTGCAGTGGCTCATGCCTGTGATCCTATTGAGAATGAGACAGAAGAATCATGAGTTCAAAGCCTCCGCAATGGCAAAGGCACTAAACAACTCAGTGAGACTCTGTCCCTAGATAAAATATAATAGTGGGCTCAATGGTTGAGTGCCCTTGAGTTCAATCTCTGGTACCAAGGAAAAAAAAGGAAATAAAATCAGAAAATACAAGAAGTAAAAGATTATTTCAATAAGGAGATAGATAGAGATCCTGAAAAAGAATCAGTCAGAAATCCTTGAAGTGAAGGAATCAATAAACCAAATTAAAAATTCATCTTGAAAGCATTACCAACAGACTAGACAACTTGGAAGACAGTGTTTCAGGCAATGAAGAAAAAATATATAACCTTGAAAATAAAGTTGACTACAGAGAAAAGATGTTAAGAGCCCATGAACAGAACTTCTAAGAAATATGGGATAAATGAAAAAGCTAAACTTAAGATCTATCAGATTAGATAAAGGTTCATAGATACAAACCAAAGGAATGCACAATATATTCAGTGAAAATTTCCCAAACTTGGAAAATTCCCCAAACTTTAAGAATGAAATGGAAAATCAAATATAAGAGACTTACAGGACCCCAAATGTACAAAATTACAACAGACCCATACCAAGGCATATTATTCTGAAAATGCCCAACCTACAGAATGAGGATAGAATTTTAAAGGCTATCAGAGAAAATTTACAGTTTACATTCAGAGGGAAACTAATCCAGATCTCAGCTGATTTATCAACTCAGACCCCCAAATCTAGTAAGACTTGAAATAATGTATGCCAAGCTCTGAAATAAAATGGATGCCAGACAAGAATGCTATACCCAAAAAAATTAAGCTTCAGAATTGATAATGAAATAAAACTTTCCATGATAAACAAAAGCTAAAAGAATCCACAACTAAAAAGCCTGTTCTACAAAACATACTAAATAAAATATTTCATGAAGGGGCTGGGGCTGTAGCTCAGGGGCAGGGCACTTGCCTTGAACATATGAGGCACTGGTTTCAATTCTCAGCACCACATAAAAATAAACAAATAAGGGGCTGAGGATGTGGCTCAAGCGGTAGCGCGCTCACCTGGCATGCATGCGGCCTGGGTTCGATCCTCAGCACCACATACAAACAAAGATGTTGTGTCCGCCGAAAAACTGAAAAATAAATATTAAAATTCTCTCTCTCTCTCTCTCTCTCTCTCTCTCTCAAAAAAAAAACTAAACAAATAAAATAAAGGCATGCTGTCCATCTACAACTAACTACAATTTTTTTTTTTAATTTCATGAAGAAGAAATGAAAAATAAAACTGAAAACCAGCAAAGGGAGGAACTACTAGAAGAATAGTCAATCAAAGGAAAAACTAATTTAAATTAAAAGTGAGAAATAAATCAAAATGACAGGGAATAAAAACCATTTATCAATCATAGCATTGAATATAAATGTCCTAAGCTTATCAAATAAAAGATGTAGACTGGCAGATTGGATTAAAAATAAGACATAACAATATGCTGTCTCCAAGAGACTAAAGGTAAAAGAATGGGAAAAAAACATTGTTCACATGGGTCTCATAAACAAGCAGGTTTCCTATCCTTATATTAGACTTCAAGCCAAAGTCAATCAGAAGGGACCAAGAAGATCATTTCATACTGCTTAGGAGAATTATACATAAACAAAATATAAACAATATTTATGGCCCAAACAGTAGACCATTTATGTACATCAAGCAAAGCCTTCTCAATTTCAACAAATAGATTATAACACAATAATACTGGGTGACTTTAACATGCTTCTACAAACAAAAACGAAATAAAGAAGCTAAGGAACTAAAAAATACAATTAATAATTTTTACTTAACAGCCATATATAGAATATTTCATCTATCAATTACTTATTATACTTTCTTATTAGCAGCACATGGATACTTCTCTAAAATGGATCATATCTTAAGCCACAAACAACTCCTAGCAAATACAAAAACATGAAGATAATACCTTACATTCTATCAAATCATAATGAAATAGTAGCTCAGCCGCAGAGCACTTGGCTTGCAAGTGTGAGGCACTGGGTTCCATCCTTAGTACCATATACAAATGAAACAAAATAAAGGCATTCTGTCCATCTACTTCTATAAAAAAATCAATGATAAAATAAAAAATAGAAGCTCTTATAACCACTGGAAACTAAATAATATGATATTGAATGACCAATGAACAGCCCAAGAAATCAGATATGAAATAAAAAAAACACTTAGAGGTAAATGCAAATAGCAACACAACTTATCAAAATCTTTGGGACATATGAAGGCAGTTTTAAGAGGAAAGTTCATTGCTTTGAGCTCATTCATTAAAAAATAGAAAGTCACCAAATAAATAACCTTACATTACATCTGAAAGCCCTGGAAAAAGAAGAACAAAGCAACACCTGAAGCAGTAGAAAAGAGGAAATAATTAAAATAAGAGTAAAAATCAATGAAATTGAAATAAAAAGCAATTCAAAAATCAATAAAACAAAAAGTTTGGTCTTTGACAACTTAAATAAAAATGATAAACTCTTAGCTAACCTAATGAAGTGAAAGAAGAAAACTCAAATTACCAAATTTGTGATGAAAAAGGAAATATCATGGTGAAATTTATTGAAATATAGATGATAATCAGAAACTAATTTGATTAATTATTCTCCAATAAAAATAGTAAATCTTGAAGACCTCAACAAATTTCTGGAGACATGATGTACCCAAAATGAATCAGGAAGACAGAAAATTTAAATGGATTAATTTCAAGCAATGAAATTGAAGACACCATCAAAAACCTACCAAGAAATGCCTAGGACCAGATGAATTCTCAGCCAAATTCTGATAGACCTTCAAAGAAAAACTGATACCAATACTCCTCAAATTATTCCATGAAATAGACAAAGAGGGCACTCTTCCAAACTCATTCCATGAAGGTAGCATCACCCTAATATCAAAACCAGACAAAGGGCTGCACCCTGTGGTGCACACCTGTAATCTCAGTAGCATGGGAGGCTGAAGCAGGAAGACTGAGAGTTCAAGCCAGCTTCAGCTAAAGTGAGGCACTCTAAATAAAATACAAAATAGGACTGGGATGTGGCTCAGTGGTCAAGTGTCCTGAGTTCAATCCCTAATACCCTCCCAAAAAACAAACAGACAAAACCCAGACAAAGACACATAAAGAAAAGAAAACTTCAGACCTATATCCCTGATTAACACAGATGCAAAAATCCTTAATTAAATACTGGCAAACCACATACCAAAACATATTTAAAAGACAGTGCACCATGATCAAGTGGGGTTCATTCCAGGGCTGCAAGTTTGGTTCAACATATGGAAATCAATAAATGTAATTCATCACATCAATAGACTTAAAGGTAAGAATCACCTGATTATATCAATAGATGTAGAAAAAGCATTTGACAAAATACAGCATCCATTTATATTTAAAACACTAGAAAAACTAGGGATAGTAGAAACATACCTTGACATTGTAAAAGTAATAATATTTGTTAAACCCAAGGCCAACATCATTCTAAATGGAGAAAAATATAAAGAATTCCCTCTAAAAACTGGAATAAGATAGAATGCCATCTTTCACCACTGCTTTCAACATAGTCCTGAAAACTCTAGCCAGAGCAATCAGGCAAAAGAAAGAAATTAAAGGGATACAAATCAGAAAAGAAGAGCTCAAACAATCCCTATTTGCCAATGACATGATTCTATATTTAGAAGACTCAACAAAAAACTTGACCATAAAACTTCTAGAATGCAAACAAATTCAGCAAAGTAGCAGGATATAAAATTGACTCCCATAAATCAATTGCATTCCTATATACTAAAGATGAATCAACTGAAAGAGAAATTAGGAAAACTATCCCATTCACAACAGCTTCAAAAAAGAAACGTGGGAATCAATCTAACAAAAGAGATGTGAGACCTCTACAATGAAAACTACAGAACACTAAAAAAAGAAGTTGAAGAAGACCTTAAAAGATGGAAAGATCGCCCATGTTCTTGGATAGGCAGAATTAATATTGTCAAAATGGCCGTATTATCAAAAGCACTATACAAATTTAATACAATTTCTATTAAAATTCCAATGATGGTCTTCATAGATATAGAAAAAAAACAGTTCCAAAATCATTTGGAAAACTAAAAGGTCCATAATAGCCAAGCAATCTTTAGCAAGAAAAGTGAAGCAGGAGGAATCACAATACTAGACCTTAAATTATACCACAGAGCTATAGTAACAAAAATGACATGGTATTGGCAAAAAAAAAAAAATCAGACATGAAGACCAATAGAACAGAAGACACAGAGACATACCCACACATATACAATGATTTCATACTAGACAAAGGCACCATAAGCATTCATTGGAGAAAAGATAGCCTCTTTAACAAGTGATTCTGGGAAAACTGAGAATCCATGTATAGCAGAATGAAATTGAATACCTGTCTCTCACATTATACAAAACTTAACTCAAAGTAGATCAAGGACCTCGGCATTAGACCAGAGACCCTGCATGTACTAGAAGAAAATTTAGGCCCAGCTCTCTATCATGTTGGTTTAGTAACTGACTTCCTCAACAAGACTCTTAAAGCATAAGAAGTAAAATAAATGGGATGGTATCTAACTAAAAACTTTTTCACAGCCAAAGAAACAATCAAGAATGTGAAGAGACAGCTTACAGAGTGGGAGAAAATCTTCACCACCTGCATCTCAGTAGAGCATTAATCTCCAGGGTATGTAAATAACTCAAAAAACTTAACACAAATAAATAAATAAATAAAATAAAACCCTATCAATAAATGGGCAAAGAAATTGAACAGGTGCTGAACAGGCACTTCACAGAATAAGACATACGATTGGTCAACAAGTATATGAAAAAATGTTCAACATCTCTAGCAATTAGAGAAATACAAATTAAAACTATACTTAGATTCCATCTCACTCCAATCAGAATGACAATTATTAAGAATACTGGTAACAGGGCTGGGGTTGTGGCTCAGTGGTAGAGTGCTTGCCTCGCATGTGCGAGACACTGGGTTCGATCCTCAGCACCACATAAAACTAAATGAATAAAATAAACTAAAAAAAGAATAATGGTAATAATAAAATTGGAAAGGATATGGGAATAAAGGTACACTCGAACATTGCTGGTGAGACTGTAAAAGTAGTATGGAGTTTCCTCAGAAAACTTGGAATGGAACCACCTTTTGTCCCAGTTATCTTACTCCTTGGTTTATACCCAAATCAACATACTACAGTGATGCAGTCACATCAATGTCTGTAGTAGCTCAATTCACGATAGCTAAGCTATGGGACCTACCTAGGTGCCCTTCAACAGATGAATGGATAAAGAAAATGTGCGATATATACACACTGGACTATTACTCAGTCATAAAGAAGAGTGAATTTATTGCATTTTCTTCTAAGTGGATGGAACTTATAATGCTAAGTAAAATAGGCTAATCTCCAAAAACCAAAGGCTGAATGTTTTCTCTGATATGCAGATGCTAACACACAATAAGGAGAGGAGGAATAAAGAATAGAAATTCATTGAGTCAAACAAAGAGGAATGAAGGGAAGGCGGGGATGTGAATAAGAAAGACAGTAGAATGAATTGTACATTTTTCCTATGTTCCTGTATGAATGAGTGATCAATGTAACTTCACATCATATGCAACCACAAGAATGGGATTCAAATTAGAATAGGTTGTACTCCATGTATGCATATTATATCAAAATGCACTCTGCTGTCATGTGTATCTAAGAACAACAACAAAAAGATGAAGTCCCACAAGCCAATGAATAAAGGCTGGCTTTAAAATGGATTGTCCCATGGAGCCTTCAGAAAGGAATGTAGCTCTACAGACACTTTGTTTTAAAGCTCTTGAGATTATCTTCTGACTTTTGACTGCCAGAGCTATAAAATAATAAATTTGTGTTGTTTTAAGCCATTAAAAAAAGAAATTAACATTGATGTAATTCTTTAACTAAGTTATAGGGCTCATTCACATTTTTCCAATTTTCCCCTAAAGTCTTTTCTTTAACCAGGGTACAGTCCACAATCACTCATTATGCTTAGTTGTCAAATCTCCTTAGTCACCTTTATCTGGGAGAGTTCCTCACTTTTTGTCTTTCATGACCTTGACATTTTGAAGAGTGTTAATCTAATAAATTTTATAGAATTATTTTTACTTTGGGTTGGCCTGATTGTTCTTCTATTATGTTATGCATTTTTGGCAAAAAGAAAACAAAACGAAAAACCCAACACAAATTCGATGTGCTCTTCTTACTACTACTTTGTAACAATTTGTCTCCTTACTGGTGATGTTAACTTTGATCACTTTGTTATAGAAATGTTGGTTAGATTTTTTCACTGTAAAGTTACCAATTATTTTTTTCTTTCTTTCTTTCTTTTTTTTTTTTTTTTTTTGCTATTGAGGTATTTCTTTTTGGGAGATAGTTTGAGACATGTAAACAATGTAAACATATTAATTTTCATTATCAGACTCATATTAATTTTAGCATTCCTTGATGATTACTACCTGCAACACATACTATAGTAGTGTTTGAAAAATAGTGACTTTTCTAATTCAATTATTTCTTTTATACTTATTAATTGACATATACTATAAGGAAGAAAAGCTCATTTCTACATTTACTTATATAAAAACTTTATTCCTATCCTTAAGTGTTCATTTTTTCTATAATCTATTACTATTATGAATCAAAATCCATTCCTATTATTATTTACATTTTTGCTGAAAATGTGTCATTTTTGTCCACTTGGAGCTTTTTCAAGTTAATTCCTGTGTCCTTTGGACATGCTCCCACCATATTTTGAGTACCTTCTTATTCAGTGGCCATGCAAGATGTTTCAGGCTCACCTTTTATTATTTCTGTTCAAGCTCAGAAATCTGCTATTCATTCAGAGACCTGATACGTAGGTATACTCTTTGCTAGTGTGATATCATTGCTTCCAGGTCCTCTTAGTTGACAAAAGTGAAAAGTCATTCTGTGTCATCTCATGAAGATCTTCCTTTCTCTTTTTTATAGCTGCATAGAATTTCATCAAGTGGATATGACAGAGTTAATTCAACTATCCTACATGTGGCTATTAAAGTTGTTTCTCATACTTTGTATTTACAAACAATGCTACAATGAATGACCAAATACATGTGTATTTTTGTACTGCTGGAAGTGTATTTTCAGAGTAAATTCCTACAAGTGGAATAAATACATTTGAAAGGTTAGTGCTCTTATGGTTTGTTAGATACTAATGACTCCACAAGAATTTCAGTTATTTCATCCATGGTGAAGGCTGAGTACTTCCTATTTCACCACAGCTTTGTCAACAGAATGTGTAGTTTTACCTTTTAATTTTTGCTATTCTGATATATGACAAATATGTCATTTTAGTTTGCATATCTCTCATTATGAATGAGTTTATTATCTTTTGTATGTCTGAGGGCTATCTATCTAATCTTTTTTTTTTTTTTGGCAAATTGCCTGTTCACCTATTTTCCCTATTTTTACTGGGGTTTCAGTTGTCACTCAATTTTTGAGGTGTTTTTGTTCTATTTTCTTTGTACCAGTGAACTCAGGGCACTTAAACACTGAACAACACCCCCAGCAACCCCCACCCTGCCACCTTTTTTTGAGACAGGGTCTTGCTTGGTTGCTTTCAGCCTTGCTAAGTTGCTGAAGCTGGCTTTGAACACTCAATCCTCCTGCCTCAGCCTCCCAGGCAGCTGGGATTATAGTTATACACCACCACACTCAATACAGAATTTGAATTTTTTATGTCCTGGTAATATTAGCACTTTTGTAATATGATGCTAATATTTTTTCTCAGATTGTCAGTTATCTTTTTTTTTTGGCAGGAGATTAAACCCAGGAGCACTGAAACCACTGAGTCATATCCCCAGTGCTGTTTTTTTGTATTTTATTTTAGAGACAGGGTCAGTTATTTAGTGCCTCATAATTGTGGAGGCTGGCTTTGAACTCGCAATCCTCCTGCCTCAGCCTTTGAAGCCACTGGGATTATAGACATGTGCCACCATACCTGGCTGTTAGTTATCTTTTGACTTTACTTATATTCTGTCTTTCCCATAAAATTTAATTTTTATAAGAAATGTTTATTTTTACAAATTCTATGGACAAACTCATCAGTCTTTTCTTTTGCTACCTTTGGATTTTGAGTCATGGTTAAAATGCCTTTGCCTACACTATTGTTGAAAATAAATTCATCCATATTTTCTTTTAGTTCTTGTATGGTTCCATTTTACAATTTAGTTCATAATCCATTTGGAATTTATTTTGATCTGTTGTGTGAGGCATATGTCTAATTTTGTCTTATTCCAAATGGCCATCTAGTTTCCTGAACACCATTTATACAAAAGTCCATCATTGACCCAGTCAGTTTAAATGCCATATTTTTCACACACTGAAATCCCACATGGTCTTGGATTCATTCCTGGGCTTTCTACTCTCTCTGGGGAGTATATTTCTACACTCCTGGGTCAACACCACACTGTTTTTTTTGTCTTCATATTTTTTATTGGTGCATTATAATTTTATATAATGGTAGGATTCATTGTTACATATTTGTTACATATTTGTACCTGCACACACTGTTTTAATTGTAAAGATTTCACATTAGTTTTAACTACCTGACAATGTCCCTTTGTAATTTTTGTTTTTCTGATGTTTTTTAAAATGTGTTTTCTGGGTTCTTCCCAAATGTTTTCCCCATAAGAACTTTAATATCAACTTGTCTAATCCTCTATATTTTTCTGTGCTTACATTAAATTTATAAATTAGCAAAGGGATAGATGCTTTTTATTTATGATATTAAGTCATTCTATTTAGGATTAGTTTCTCTCTTTTTGTTTAAGTTTACGTTTGTGTTTTCTGGGACTGTTTTCAGTTTTGTTGATGTAGATTTTGCACATTTTCTGCCAAGTTTTTCTAAGTATTTAATTTTTGCTGTTGCCAATGTTTTTTTTCCTGCTGTTATTTCCTATAACTACTTATTATGTATGTAAACCTATTTGTTTCTCTACTGTGCATTTTTGATTCAGCAAAATCTAACCTTCATTCACAACTTTTGCTCTTGTCCTGAACAATCTAAGAACTTAAACTGTGATCTCTTGACTCACATCAGTCATTTTATTTTTCCAATAGTTAAGTTCCTCCTTAATATCTTCCCATTCATCAAAACTATTTGTATGACTAGCAGTTAATACTTATTTAGATATACCTACAAGTTTGCCAATATCTTTGCTTAACGTTACTCCTGAAGACTTGTTTTTATTCTTTGTTCACTTTCTTTCTGCCTAAAGTACACTTTTAGTAGGTTTTTCTAAAAGGATGTGTGTATTGTACACTCTTGTATGTGGTACACTCTCTCAGTCATTTTTGGAAAATGCCACTATCTCCCATTCACTCTTGGATGATGGTTTAGCTAGATAATATTTTCCATTGTCTTCTGCCAACTGTGGTTGATGGTGGGAAAACTTTAGTCATCTTAATTTTTTTGATTCTTATTAATTCATTTTTGTATCTTTGATGGTTTTTAAGTTGACATTTAAAAAAATATACTATTGTTTCATTACAATATTTATGGGGGTAAATTTCTCTTAGTTTTTTCTTTTCAGAATTTTATGTTTCTGTAGTTGAGGTTTTCTCTTTTAAATGCTAGAAAATTCTTGAGTATTATCTCTGAATATTAACTCTTCCCATTGTTTCTATTCCATATTCTATAACTTTTAATGTAGATATTAGACATGATAACTATATTCTCCGTGTGTCTTAACCTTTTTTTCCTATTTCTGTCTCTCTGTGTTACATTTTAAGCAGGTTACTTATACCTATTTTAAAAATTAAAATAATTTCAATGGTTCTGTCTAGTTTTCTTTGTCTTCACCCATTGGATTTTTTCACTGAATATACATTTCTTTTTGTATTTCATATTTTTTCATACTATTCTGTTTTACCATATAATTTTTATTCTCACAATTACCTTTAAAACAAGAGGGGGGGGCAGATGAGGATTTTGTGTAATCTGAAGCTATACACTTTGAAAGGCCCTTCCTTAAGTAAAAGAATATACAACAACAAATGCAAAACTAGGTATAGTAGAGAATATTTATGTGGAATAAGAAAATGAATCACAGCAAACTATAGATTCAGAAAACTAAAAATATCACAAACATGACACAAAATCCTGAAAAATCACAAAACACACACCAGAAGTAAGAATGATTTCTTTCTCTAATTTATTAGCCTTTCTGACATCCAATATCAGGACATAAATGCTGCTCATGGGGGGATGTTCCTACCATCAAGAACAATCAATACTACTTTCTTTATCCCATTGAATTTTACAAAAAGGGCACATTTTACTGTATTTCATATACAGAACTTGGCTTTCCATTATTTGTGTTTAGTGTGTTTTTATTTTCTTTTTTCATCACTTTGTTTTTCCTGTATTTTCTTTTTTTTTAAGAGAGAGTGAGAGAGGGGGAGAGAGAGAGAGAGAGAGAGAGAGAGAGAGAGAGAGAGAGAGAGAGAATTTTTAATATTTATTTTTTAGTTCTCGGCGGACACAACATCTTTGTTGGTATGTGGTGCTGAGGATCGAACCCGGGCCGCACGCATGCCAGGCGAGCGCGCTACCGCTTGAGCCACATCCCCAGCCCCTCCTGTATTTTCTAATATTCAATTTTTGTATGGTGAGAAAATAGATCACTAGAATCTTCTAACTTTTGCTACATTCAATCACTTGACTATTCACTAGCTAAAATTTCTATTAAACCATCATTTTAAAGGTAGGACTGAGGTATACTAACTAAACTATTTTCAAGGTCTACTGCAGAATCAGCATAACTTTCTTGAGCTCCGCAGTTAGAGCCACTGTTTCTGTCCACAAACTCTGCTCCCTTTTTTTGTTAAATTTTTCTTCTATATTGAGTAACTCTCTTTGAAATAAGGCATGGAAAATTGCTTTTTAGATTTTTATTATTTATGAAAATCTATTTTTATTTATAATTGATGGAAAATCTGCTTCATTTTAGAATACCAGGTTGAATACTATTTTTCCTTTAAATCTTGAGGTTATTCTGTATTTATCATCTATAATCCATCATAAAGGATAAATACTTGGGTTTTATTCTTGCTTTTTTGAAGCTGACCATGGTTTTTAATTTTAGGATATTTTCTTTGTTTTAAGCATAGCTACTTGATAAAATCTGGAGATATATTTAGCATATTTAAATTTTATTTTCTTCATTATAGCATTCAATCAAAATCGAATATTTCCAGACCTAATTTGCTTTTCAGTATATATGTGTAGGAAAATGGATAAAATATGGAAAATAATATATCTGTTTTTCAGACCAAAAACAGGCATAGCAGGTGAGTGAAACCATAAGCAATAAGTACAGACTGGTTAGATGAACTATAACTTTATTTTAAAAGTGGTTCTTAATAAGTGCAGTTTGATAAAATGCTGTTAAAACTAATGGGTAAAGGGGAAGTAAAAATAATCAAAGTATACCACTGTAAAAAATACTTGAGGTCTGGCACCTGAGAGCAGACTGTAGGGAAAACTTCATGTTATGATAGGAAAGAATCCCCCACTTTCCCTTCACCCTCTCACCCACTTAACCTCACCAGAAACCACCAAGATGCCCAGAATAAAAGGTTTCAAGTTCAATAGTCACACTCTTTCCAACTACAAAAAGCAGTTTCAATTCAACTGAACAAAGAAGCTAATGTGCAAAGTTAAGGGGATCTGAGACATCAAATAAAAAGTTAGGTTAAAGATAATTCTGGTTGTGTGTGTGTGTGTGTGTGTGTGTGTGTGTGCATGTGTGTGTTTTGTTTTGTTCCAAGGGTGTGGCTATTCCTTGGTCACCTGAACTCAGAAAAGAAACTGTTATTTTGATGAAGTGTTAGTGGGTGTCCCACATTTAAAACAGACAAATGTTAAAAAATTTTTAAAAAGCCTAATTACCAAAAAAAAAAAAAATGTTGCTACATTCTCCCTCTACATTTTGCTTTTTAAAGTATCTATTTTTTAAAAAAATATTCATTTTTAGTTTTAGGTGGACACAATATCTTTATTTTTTTTTTATTTTTACATGGTGCTGAGCATGGAACCCAGTGCTTCATGCATGCTAGGCAAGCACGCTACTACTTGAGCCATATCCCCAGCCCTAAAGTATCTTTTTTAAAATTTTGATATTTATTTTTAGTCCTGAGAAGTAGACAGCAAAACAGCTTCTGGAAGAATTTACAACCAACTGCATGAGGGTCTGGGAAGCTGAGAGGCAGAAGCCTGGCTGGGAGGAGCAGATCGGAAGTCTGACTAAGGAGCAGATTTCCCTTAGTCACTGGAGGCCAAGTATAACTAAAAAGAGACAAAAATCAATAAGTGTTTGTAAACCAGGAAATGACACAAATTATCAAGTTAGTATAAGTTATAAAAACTTCATATAATCAAGAAAATAGAGAAATCATGAACAGGATTAGAAAAATAATAGATGTAAATTTTATTTTTAGAAGCTTATTGGTGGTACATAAAAAATAAAGATGAATTTTATATTTTGATTTTAAATGTAAGGCAGAGAGATTTGCAAGTCATATAGTACTTCACAAACCTTACTTCAGTTACAAAAATATAATCAATTGATAACTTCTACTTATTTTACTCTCTATCTTCCTTGGCATTTCACCTGAGGTCACACTTGTAGAGTGTGACCAAAAACTAAGCAAATAACTAACCAAGAAGATAATCACTGAAGTTACACTCTTTCTCAGAAAACCCCAATCAATTTCAGAGCAAAGGTGTGATACAACACCTATTCATTTCCTTCTTTGGGAAAACGTCCCTTTTGCGAATCAGATAGAAGAGGAAATTGGCCAACCTCTATCAAAATATTACTAGAAATAAATACGAGTTATCTTCATTTAGAAGTAAAGTGAAATGAAATAACACCAATGTACAGTATCTTTCAGGATTACCCTTGAAAAATAAAAAATGAAAAAACTTTTCTAACGAGCAGAATACTTGGCAGCACACTTCATCCTTAATTTCACTTGGAAAAAGAAGTTACCTCAGGTAAGAAGGTACATGAGAAGGTACATAAAATAATAGGAAGAATCCAAGACTTGGTCAAAGATTTAGAAGGAACTTTTGAAGACTATAAAATTTGGGGGGTACAGTAATAAGGATGGATCTCTGAGAGAGACAATGCAGTGTAAATATCATGGGATTTCATGCTATCACATACCAAAGCACATATATCATGGACATTGTACAAGACAACAAAGTTGACAACTGGACTTGGCTTGTTGTTTTTAATCCAGCCTCTGATGCTGCACAGGATAAATGAGGACTGATTACCATAGTGGTTTCCAGTCACTGTATTTTATCTATCAAATGCTTCTTCCAAATATCTAGCCAGCTAGGAGGAGAGGTCTTGTTACAGCAATATTAAAGCAATTTCCAGACCTCCTGACTTCCCTGGAGCTGGGGGAATTTTGGAGTAGGAATGGGAAAGAAGAGAGGAGCAGGGTTGGTGTGGTTGACTGAGGAGGTGCAGAAGAACTAAGCAGAAACCAGGGCCAGGTCTTTCTGGAAACGCACCTGAGAACAGGAGAGCTCCCTACACAAACTCAGCAGCCAAGGGTGCCAAGGAGGCACCTCCCACAGGACCACACTTCCCAACAGAACCACTTCTGCAGGTGCCAGGGCCCCACCTGGAATACCCAGGGTGTGTGCTTGCCTGGCATTCACAAGGCCTGGGCTCCATCCCTAGCCTCACCCAAATCGAAACAAGTCAGAATATCCAGAGATGGGGCTAAGACCAGAGAATATTCCAGAACTTCTGCACGTGATAAGATGTCTGGTTACACTAGCAGAGGACAAGGTTTCCTTGAAGGTAACCAACCTGTCCTATTCTGATTCCATGACCAATCAGCCACTGAGGGCACGGTGGCCCCAGGTGAGATGGACCTGGGTCAGGTAGACAAAAAGAATCATCTGCTGGATGGATGTGAGCTACATATGACCTGGGGGGACATCTCTAAGCAGCCTAGGGCCGTCCTTGGGTGACGTGCACAGCCAACATTGTCATATGCCTTAATATTTGAAACCGCAAGGGAGGATTGTGTGAAAACTGACTTGAGTGCCAAACAAGGGCCAGTTGGGTGGCTTTTGACTCTTCTACAGCACCCTGAGTCTCTGAACTGTCCATGAAAACCTTGAAGTGGGAACGGGTGCCAGTCAGCCTAAGGAGACCATATTGTGGGTGATTTTGACAGTGAGAACCTACAACATCCAAATTCCACTGAGTTTCTAGACTGAGATAAGTTCACCTCCACGGCATAAAGGTGCAGCCTGCAGGTCACCTCCTCTTTGAAGAACCCAGACTGCCTCGGGCTGCTATCTGCCCCACCACGTCCTGTGGCCTCGTCCCTCCCTCAGGTAATGGTGTTGCTGGGTCACTTCCTCCACTAGAGCCTCGCTCCTACCTAAGGGTGTCCTGGGGACCAAGAGGACAGGCATACAGTAGGTGACTACAAATCACCTGCTGTCGTGCTGACATGATGGGTCCGATTTCCTGGTTCTCGTCCTCACTTGGGTCATCCAGACAAGACATCGATATTTGCTTAACAGTAAACTGCGCTTGGATGAGAACATCCATGGGGTGGCCCCAGGCAGCAGGCAGGGCAGTGGGCTGGGGGGCCGAGGCTGAGGCGTTCGAAAGCCTCCACCAGGTGCACCATGTGGGCTGGGAGGCAGAGGTGAGCTCGCCACTCCTTCTGGGAGCCACCAAGGGAGGAGCCACAGGGAGGGGGGGCCCCTGTACCATCCGTGAGCTCGTGGGTGTTCATTTTAGATCAATTCAGTTAACTGACAAGTGGGGCACACTGTCCTATCAGAGAGGACCCACAAAGGAGGCCCGCCCTTCCAAAGCAGGCTCCCAGTCACGCTGCGGGGACTCCAGGGAAGCAGGAGCTGTGAGGGCCGGGCACCCCAGGGGTTCCTACTCCAGGCCAGCTGAGGCTGGGGCAGCTGGAGGCTGAAGGCCAGCTGGCGTGTGCCCGGGAGTGAGGTGAACAAGGGAATCCTCCGCGTACTCATTTATTCTTTCACTCTTTCAGCAAAAATGCACTCAGTGCAACCCTCTGTGGGGTGCTCCTCTGGGTGCTGGGCTCCTTTGCAGGGCTGGCATGGCGTCCTTGGGCAGTTCTGAGCAGGGCTGCCCACATGCTGTGCACGCCTGCGGGAGCTCCCGCCAGCTTCAGCCGCTGGAGGCTGTGGCCTGGTCCAGGTCTGGGGGCAGACCCTGAACTAGGTGTGGCAGTGGGCAGGGGTCATTTTTCAGGGGAGTGGGTTGGCGGGTTGGTCACAGGTGGGATTCCTTCAGCCAGGCCAGCCAGGCCCCCAGAAGCAAGCGTGGGGAAGAAGTGCTCCCACCACTGCCTGGGCTGGAGGACAGAGCCGGGCCTGGGAGAAGGAGGCCAGGAAGCAGGAGGCTGCGCCCCAACCCTCCCTGCACCCAGCTGCAGCGGCCCGTCACTGTCCAGCTCGGTCAGGGGATTCGCGCCCTGAGCTCCTCTGGTCTTCGTGCCTGTAGTCGTCTTCCTCTTCCCTCCCTCTGGAAAGCTCTCTCAGTTGCTCTGATGGCTCCTGGTAAGCCGCCCGATTCCTGCAGGCCGTGATGACAGAGGGGAAGGTCCCTCACCTGGGACCCGGGAAGCTGGGCTCCTGCAGACTATGGGAAGAGCAGCCTTCACACCCGCCACCCCACCACCACTGCAAAGGGACCTGCATGGAGGGTCAGGCAGGGAGTGGGCAGGAAGGTGCCACAGACCTGACCTGCAGGCACTAGGGAGCAGAACAGGGACCCGCCCAGGCCTGGCCCCGGCCAAGCACAGACCACAGAAGCCAGCCCTGGGACTGTTGGGTGAGCTGCTACAAAATAGGGGTGCCAACATAGTAGGTTCTTCAGAGGGGGTGGACATGTCTGTGAGGAGTGGGCTGCCCAGGCCCCCCACAGCTGTGCCCAACACTCACGGCCTCGTGTCCTCCTTGTCCACCTCCTTGTCATCCTTTTCCCGGAAGCAGCAGCAGTAAATGATGATGCCGATGATGTTGATGAGGGCTGCCACCACGCCCCCAGCAATGCCCGCATACAGGGCCATGTTCATGGAGGCTGCAACAGGTCAGAGTAGCTCACTCCCCAGCCCCTGATGTGGCTGGTGCCAGGGGGCAGCAGGCAGTGCAGGGGGATGGGGCAGGTCCCTCCCAGCCTCTGGGCCTGTGGCACTGTTGGCTTCTGGCCACACCCCTCAAAAGATATAGTCTACAGGACCGTGACCAGTCAGGCCAGGGACACTCCTCAGGTTAGAGAAGGGACAGATTGGTCCCTGGTTCTGTACCTCAACACCCTGGGTCACCCAAGCTCTGAGACCTTGGGTGTTAGTCCCGCCAGCTCCTAGCTCATGCTAGAGCTAGACCT
Organism: Spermophilus citellus; assembly: GCF_964194105.1. Taxonomy (NCBI): domain Eukaryota; kingdom Metazoa; phylum Chordata; class Mammalia; order Rodentia; family Sciuridae; genus Spermophilus; species Spermophilus citellus. The sequence continues at coordinate 48,600 of NW_027673096.1, read as the reverse complement.
GGTGTCTAGCTGAAGAGTGTCCCACCCTAAAAAGATGGGCCTGGGCCATGGCAGCTGTCCCTGGGTACAGCCCCATGATCCCTGAGTGACTCTTGGGGCAGAGGACTGGGACCCTCCAGAATGCCAGGTGCTGAAGTCTCAGGCTCCACTTCCAAAGATCCAGTGAACTACACTGGCCCCCAGGTGAGGGCAGGCCTGGGACAGGAGGAATCTTGCCAGGTCCCCATGCTGCCCTGCCAGTGAGTGGCTCTAAGGGAGTCCCAGTTCATCTCCCAGGGCTCAGCTGAGTTGGGACCACGGCCAGCCACCTGCCCCACAGCTCTCATGGGGTCTGACAGCCACGGTGATGTTGCAGAATGCCATCCCCACGTCGTTGCTGGAGGTGCAGATGTAGTAGCCCGACATGTTTGTGGAGATGTTCTTCAGAAAGACGGTCTGGCCTGAGACTGAGGGGACAGCAGAGGGTGAGGCCGGGGCAGGCAGGGCCCGTGGACGGAGCCGCAGCAGCCGCTTGCTCTGGGCAGGGGAATCTCCACCTCCATGGCTGGAGCCCAAGCCACGGTGGCTCAGTGGCACGCGGCTTGTTAGCCCTGCGTCCTCGGCAGGCCCTGTGGCTCCCTTGGGCCTGATTCCCCACCATGGTCAGAGCTGGCCACACCTGCCCCGCAGCTCGTGGGCGGGACATGAGGTGCTGCTGGTGAATGTGGCCTGGTGTGTCCTGAGGGCTCCAGGGAAGCACAGGAGCAGGGCTCGGAGGGTGCTTCACGGCTGGAAGGCTGCTCACCACCCGAGACCTAGCTCGGAAGGCCAGGCTGAGCACAGGTGTCTGCCCCAAGGGTGTGCGCTTGCGCTGGGGGGAGTGGGGTGTGGGTATGGGTGTGTGGGGGTGGGGGTGGGGTGTGGGGGTGTGGGGGTGGGGTGTGGGGGTGAGGTGAGGGTGTGGGGGTGTGGAGTGTGGGGGTGTGTAGAGGTGTGAGGTGAGGGTGTGGGGGTGTGGGGGTACGGGTGTGGGGTGTGGGGTGTGGGTGTGGGGTGTGGGTGTGGGGTGTTGGCTGGGGAGGAGGCAGGCTCTGGCTAGGCTCTCTTACCCCCATGGCTCCAGGGAGCCAGCCTCTCTGAGCCTCAGCTGGGAAGTGGAGTGAAGACACCTGAGTGAGGGAGCAGCGACAGCCTCAGGAGGAGCTGGAGACCCAGCCTCCTTGTTGACTGCAGAGCCAGCCTCCACACCTGCTTCCACCGGGTGGTCACATGCCCTCCTGGGCCCTCGTCCTGCCCTCGCTGTTCCAGAGCTGCCCCTAACCTTCAGCAACAAGTCCAGCTCCTCTCCTGGTGACAGGTTATAGGCCTGGCCTGTCCACCACCTGGCTTCATCTCCTGCCCCTTCCCCAGGGGGAAGCCCTGCCTGGCAGCCTCTGGTCTCTCCTCAGCAGCCTTTCCTGTCTGGATGTGCCACACAGTGCACAGAACCCTCCACGTGCTCAGCCCTCCAACAGTTTTGTGCGGTGGGTGGAACAAGGGCGCCCATCTCCAGGTCCTAGACACAAAAGTCCTGTTCAGGTCTCGAACTCCCTGGAGAACACCACAACTGTCCTTCAAAGTTCACACTATGAAAGCCACGCATGCCCATTATGAGGATGTGCAAGGGACCCAAAGCTGTCCCTCCAGCTGGTTTAACCTGGAGTCTACAAGCTGACCACAGCTAAGGAGGGCCCTTGTCCTTTGGCCTATTCTGTCCACAGAGGAGAAAACACAGAACAAAATCCCAATGGCACTGTTGGAGCCAAGAGCGAGAGGTTTCATGTGTTCTGAAGGGTTGGAGGAAGCCTTGCAGGAGTGGGCGCCACCAGGCCCCATACCTCACCACATGGCCTAGGGCTGCTTTCCTCCAATCTTTTCACAAATGCAGTACTTTCTTCTAATTCCTCCCTGCACACTGGGGCACTGACCCCTGGATTCTCTCAGAGGCTGCTCTTTCTGCCCTGGAATCCCAACTGCGTGTTCCAGAATAACACTTCTGGTCCTGGCAAGGGGGTCCATGAGCAAAGCGAGCTTAGGTGTCTCTGGGCAGGCGTTAATGAGCTCCCTAAGGCACAGCTCTCCACGTCCCCGGGTGCTAGCGAGCCCTGGGAATCTCTGATAAGGGTTTATGGCACCAGTGGTCCCATTTACTCAGTGCACTGGATCTTGTTAAGAGGGGAACACGCTGTGGGGAGAAACACTGTGGGAAGTGCTCCCAGACCCTGGGTAAGCTTAGACCTGAAGCTTGACAAGGTGACACTCCGTCTAAGGCCAGGTGCACACAGCGCCCTGCAGACGGTACCTGGCGGGTGGGGCAGCGTGGGGCACAGCTGCTCTGCAGTGAGCCGGGCACAACCACTCTGTGGGTCTGCCTTTGTGAAGGAGCTGGGGCTCCAAAGCTGCCTTGTAAAGGGACTGATCAGTTCTGACATCCAGGGAAACTGCCGTTTTTGCTGCAGTGGTGACACCTTGTGGCTAAGGGGTACACAAAGGGGACAGCCATTGCCTCCCACCTTCACTTGGTTGGTGCTGTGAGAAGTTCCCCTCCCGGAAGCCCTGGTCCCCCCAGACACCAGTGTGGGGTTATCAAGGCCTGACTTTTCTGCCCATCCCCTGCCTCTATGGCTTGTCCATGAGCTCTGGCTGCCACCGCTCACCCTGGGGGCTCAGGATCCTCCTGACCCACCCCTGCCCTTTACCACCTCCTTCCCTAAAGTATTCCAGCCTCCTTCCCTGATACTCAATCCTCTTCCTTCCCGGATGTGGAACTCAGCTGACCGGCATGGGCTACAAAGTGTGCTCAGAGGTCTCCCCTGGGTGAGCTCCTCCAGCCCTGCCCACAGCCTCCCAGGAAGGTGACTAGGCTCCTCCTGGTTTTGTCATTTCTCAGATAAGGATAGCAAGGGCAGAGAGGCTGCAAGAGACTCGCAGCTACAAGAGGAGAAATCCTGGCTTCCTGGTTGCAGATCCCTGTTCCTTTCTCTGCTAGTTTGTTTCCACTGAGCACCAAGTCAGAAGGGACCGATCTCTGATGTTGGACATTCTGTGCGAATGCAGGAGGTCGGAGGGGCCATGCCAACATGGTGGGCTGCAGTGTTTTAAAATTCAGAAGAGGTTTCGGACTGACACACAGAGGAAGAAGATGGGGACAGGTTCCGGGCCCGTGGCAGGTGGGGTGGGACAGCCTCTCCTCTGGACCTCAACATCTGGCACTGGTGCGGCCATTCACAGCCCTGCCTGTCCCACAAGGTCCCCATTCTGACTGAGGCAGGACAAAGCTGCTCCCTCCAACCTCCTGCCTTGCTCCTAGACCCCCCAGGGATCACCTGAGAACTAAGCTTTGGCTCCTGGTCACAGAGAGGTCTCTCCCAGGAGAGGCAGAAGGGCTGGGACCCGGTGCCCTGTGAGGCTTCCAGAAGGTGCTGAGGCCCACGGCAGAGGCCTGCCTCCCTGAGGGACCCTTCAGGCCCTGTCATCCCTGTCTTCAGGAGGGTGCAGCACTGGGTGAGCAGCGGGCCGGCACCAGGCAAAGGCAGTATAATATTTGTAGAACTCTTTTTCCCTCCTAGCTTCTCTCTGGACTTAAAGGTCAAATACCAGCTGCCCAGCACAGAGCTGGTCTCTTGGCAACAGTAGCAAACCTCCCGCCTCCTTCCTTGTGGCCCACGTGGTGAAACTGGGGGCAGGGCCATAAACAGGTGGTGAGTTTGCAGAGGAGGGGGTGGTGAGCTTGGGTGGACTGGGATGGGATACAGATAGGAGGTGGGACTAGGACATTCCCCTCTTGGGTGGAGCCACAAGCTTAGACTCAGGGCCTCAAATGTACACTTTAGGTCATAATTAAAATCCCACCAGTGCCTCTGCGCAGAGTGGCCATCAGTTTGTGCTTTCACAGGAGAAGAATAGGATGGGGAACGAGGAAACTGAGACAGCACTTATCACATGCTTCTGCTGAGTGCTTCTGCTGAGTGCTTCTGCTGAGTGCTTCTGCTGAGTACTTCCCGTGAATCATTTTCATTTCTCACAAATACCTGCCAGGTAGGCCTTATGAGATACCAGTGCTTGAATGGAAGGCCCCAGAATCACAAGCGCCCAGTGGAGGAGCAGCCCTCCAGGGCATCTGACTGGTCAGCCCTGCCTCCCGGCCGCTCTTGCCTCCCCCACTGTCCCTCACCTGGCGGGACCAGTGGCTGCTCCTGGTTCTGGGTGCTGTAGCTCTTCCAGCTGTACTGCGGGGCCGGGGAGCCCTCTGCTGACTGGCAGGTCAGCTGGATGTTGTTCCCAATCACTGTCTCTCCCTCAATGCTGCAGGAGGGTGGCACTTGGAGGGTGGCACTGGGAAGGAGAAGGAGCACGTTGGATGGGGTGGGCCGCCACCTGCCTCCTCAAGACCGTGTTCATTCCCAGGCCGAGGAATCTGTGCTCGGTGGTGAGATGGGACGCTGGGAGATCACTTCACTTCAAAGTATGGGCTCCCGCTGTTGCCCGCCGAGAGGCAGCACGGACGTGGCCAGCATGGTGTCCGGCAGGGGCACCCCAGCTCGGATCCTGTGCTCTCTACTTCAGAGTCATGGGATTTTGAAGGCAGTCCAATGTGGCCATCATAAAGATGGGGAACTGAGGCCCAGAGGGGTCACCTCTCATGGGTGCTGGCAAGCTGGGATATCCCCCAGTTCTCCTGACTGCAGACCCAGCACCCACTGCACACCCCTTGCCACGTTGGGGAAATCCCACTCCCTCAGGTCCCCCACCTTCCCATCTGCAAAATTAGGGACATCACACCTCTCCGTAGAGGGCCAGAGGCGATGCTTTTACATCTGTGGACTGCGTTACTGTGATTGCTTTTTAAATAATGCTTTAGACCTGTGGAAACAGGCAGTGGCCTGGACCTGGTATTGGCCACCCCTCGGTCAAAGGCTCTCAAGAGCCCTTCAGCTCTGATCTCTCAGTGACGTTCTCTGGTTTTGCTTTGGCCCCTTCCCGCATTGTGCTCAGAAAACACATAACTGCCCTGGCTGGATGATAGGAGGGACCCTGGGCAGCCCCAGAGGTGTCCACTGAGACCAAAGGGACACAGGGGCAGGGATAAGAAAGGGGAGCCCCAGCAAAGAGGTTTCAAACCCAGAGGCCACCAACAACCCACATCCTCAGCTACCCACAGCCTCCCTGGGGCCTGGAGCCTTTCCCCCAGCGGCCTTCACAGGCCACGGTGTAGGGTGCGTCAGCAGGCCTGCCTTAAAGTGCTGGACACTGCACCAGGAAACCCCGGGGGCAAAGGACAAGCAGTCTCACTGCCTCCAGGCAGACAGCCAGGCCCACTCACACACGGCTGGGACATGAAGGAGAGTGGGGGTACAGGAGGCCAACAGTGGAGGTGGGTGGGCCAGAGGAGAGGCGGGGCACTCCAGGCCAGGCCGACAGAAGGCTCTGTATGCGAAGGCTGGAGCTTGCTGGAGGCCTCCGGCAGCGGCCTGAGGGTGGGGGAGAGCACATCCACACGCCCCCTGGGATGGCTTGCTTGCCATTGAACAGTGCCACCACTTCTGCCATCCATGTGCACAGTCACTGAGCATTGATTGTCATCCCAATCTGGGCCCCACCCGGAAGTTATGGGGAACAGCTGTCCAGGACACACCTTCCTGCCCTGGCTAGCAGCTGCAGTGCTCTCTGAAAACAGGTGTGTTGCTGGGTGTGTCCCACATCCCTAGCCGCCAGGGAGCCAGCCAGGCGTGAGGAGGAGGGATAACACATCAGACGCACTTGCTCATTGCTGCTCCCAGGAGGACAGTCCCTAAACCTAAGGGGCAGAGGGATCCCATCCAGTCCTCCTATATCCCGGCCCAGTTCCCCAGGATTGCAGCAGCATGAACCCAGGGAGGCTGCCACCCGAAGACCATGAAACAGCTGCCTTCTTGCCCACTTTGGGGATGAGAGGTTCCTGGGGGACAAGAGGAAGTGACATTTCCAAGGAACCAGGACAGGCCTGCTGCTTCTCTCTTGAGCTCCAGGGGGGTGCAGAACAGGGCTCTCTGGTGCCCGACCTTTCCCTCTTGTTCCCAGGCAGCCTTCACCAGGAGGCACGGCCCTCAGGCCACAGGGGAGCCGGCAGGAGCACCAACACCTGGAGGAGCCCCAGCTGGCCAGAGTCCCACCAAGTCCCACCAAGTGTGGGGATGCACCTAGAGCCCTGCTAGGCCAGGTAGCTCCGTGAACCGCGACAAAGGGGAAGGGGAGTAACCAAGGGATGATGATGATGATGATTCTGGAGCATTTGAAGACCAGCGTGATGGAGAAAGCCTGGAAATCACATCCTGAATTTCTCAGGAGCCCAGTTTGAGATGATGGCAAGAAGGCAGCAGCCAGCCCCAGGAGGTGAGCTTTCCACAACGCCCTGGCCTCTGCAGGCCGCCCCTGCCCTCATTGGGCTCCCACCAGAGGCAGGGCGACCTCCACTGAGCAACATGCACGCCGGTTCTGCCTCCCGGGCCATCTTGAGCATCCCTGGGAGGCGGGACGCCTCACCCCCGCTGCAGACGCCAGGGGGCGCCAGAGGCCGCGCGGGCGCTGCGCACCTGCTCCAAGATCCAGGGACCCACAGCAGGCCACCGGGCAGCCGGCAGTCTCCACCAACCAACCGCCCTGCGGAAGAAATCTTCCAAGAATTGTTCGTAGCAGGTCGGACAAAGTGATCTCTTTCTTTTTAAAAGCAAAACATTGATTTCACTGAGTGATGTGTTTCAGATGGAACTGTGTCCTTCACCCTCAGGCTGGCTCCTGACACGGAGTGAAAGGACCTGGAGCTGTTTAAACTAACCCCAGCATACCTATGTCTCCGTGTGTGCGCGCACTGGGGTTATATGACAGCATTGTCCCTGTGGGGAAATGGCAACCGCCTTGATGTGCACCATAGGAAACGGTTGAATGATCATAGTCCATCCAGGTGGCAGAGTTTACGCCGTGACTGGGTGGGTCTATCTGTGTTGATCAGGAGAAATGTGCATGAAGAATAAAGAAGAATCAAGTTGCTCCTGCTTTGGAGCCTGAGGGAGCAGGAGGACCTGCTGGCCTGGCCCGGGCGGCCCACAGAGGAGGGTGGAGTGGTCTTTGCGGTTATCTACGCAGCACTAGCTTGTGTGGCTGTGCAGTCTGGATCCCTGAAATGCTTTCAGTCAAGCATCCCCTTATGCAGTTAGAAATAAAACACTGCCAGGTGCTGTGAAGGGGAAAGAAACAGAAAAGTGACCTTTTAAACAGAAAAAGGTTTGACGAGTCGCTGCCTGCTGGGGTAGGGCTGTTCCTCACAGTGGGCCTACATGGCGCCCACTGAGGTTTTTCTTTTCTTTTCTTTTTTTAAGAGAGAGTGAGAGAGGAGAGAGAGAGAGAGAGAGAGAGAGAGAGAGAGAGAGAATTTTTAATATTTATTTTTTAGTTCTCGGCGGACACAACATCTTTGTTGGTATGTGGTGCTGAGGATCGAACCCGGGCCACACGCATGCCAGGCGAGCACGCTACAGCTTGAGCCACATCCCCAGCCCCCACTGAGGTTTTTCCAATACTCGCTTTGAGAAGTTGCTTTCTTCCTCTCTGTCTCATCTGAAAACCGAGGATACTGAAGTAGATGATCTTTTGGGCTCTTCCAAAACCATACGTTCCAATAAGTCACTTGTCTCAGAACATCTTCAAAAGTAGCGGAGGGGCTGAAGCTGGGGCTCAGTGGCAGAGCGCTTGCCTAGCGTGTGTGAGGCCCTGGGTTCCATCCCCAGAACCACAGAAAACAAACAAAACCCAAAGGTAGCGGAGCCTGACAGTGGTGTCTGCCGGGCGGGTGTGGGAGGGTGGTGTGGGATCTTCCTCTGGGAGCTGCACTAGGACAGGGAGAGGTGCACTACCTCAGTCACCACGTGGCCCTGAGAGTCCCATATTGAGGCACAACAGGATTGGGGGCTTCTCTTTTTCTTCTCTTTCATGAGTTTGTCATGGAAAGGGAGGAGTTGGTGTGGGGAGAAGAGCTCCGGGTGGGAAGGCCACTCCAGACCCTCCTTCTCTGACCTCTGGAACAGTCTGCCATTTGTGGAGAACTCAGGCAGTCCTCATTTCAAAGGGGGAGCAGTGGGCCCTGCCCTGGGACAGAGTGGCAAGCCACTGCTGCCTGTCGTCTCACCTGGGGAACCTACCACGGTACCAAATACCCTGCATTATCACCAAGTACCTTGCCTCATCACTGGGCAACTTGCTTACCTTACCACGGGTAAGTTACCACCAACTACCTTGCCACCAAATACCCTGCCTTATCACCAAGTACCTTGCCACCAGGTGCTTTTACTGGCCCCAGCCTCTTCCCACCACCCAAGAGAGAGACGCAGCACTCACCCAGGACCAGCAGGCGGACACGTGACTTGGAGGTGCCCACCATGTCTGACAGCAGCGAGACGGAGCACTCGTAGGTGCCGTTGTCATCCATGGTCAGCTGGTCGATGGTGATGGAGGCGTCCGGCTACCCAACATTGCTTGATATGTTGACGCGATTCTCATAAAGCTCGCCGAAGATGTAGCTTTGGGTCTTAAATGTCCAGATGACCACTCTTTCCTGAGAGGAATAAGAAATGACACCTGGTCCTCTCCCCCAAGGCCCTGACCTGGGCCTGTCCTTGGTGGCCCTGATTGGCTCCCCCGAGACCCCAGAGGCACAGACACACAGGCCCCTCAGACCAGAGCCAGCGCAGGTGCCCATTGGTGGTGCCTTCAGCTCCTGTCCCTCTGGGAGGTCTAGGATTCACCTTAAGTGGAAGGAATGGAACCCTGGGAAAGGGGAGGGCAGTTCAGCCCCCGGGGCACTCGTGGGGCAGCGGGCTTTCTGGGATCCCTCGGGCCTCTCTGGCTGATCACCCGCCTCTTGTCTCCTCCCCTTCAGTCAGACGGCCCGTACTTACTGAGCAACCACCCAGGGCTTCCAACTCACTTTCTTTTCTGTTTTCTTTTACTTCATTTTTATTTTTTTGATACTGAGGATTGAACCCAGGGGCACTCAACCCCTGAGCCACATCCCCAGCCCTTGTTATTTAGAGACAGGGTCTCACTGCGTTGCTTAGGGCCTTCCTAAGTGGCTGAGGCTGGCTTTGAACTCGGGACTCCTGCCTCACCACTGAGCTGCTGGGAGGACAGCGTGCAGCACAGGCCCAGCCCCCTGTATTTTCTTGACTCCTGGCTTTGGAAGTCATTTAGGTGCTGATAACTGATTGTTGGCCTAACAGCACATGGCGGAGCTGGACCCGGACATTCCAGCCAGGCTGCTTGTCTTCTAACCCCAGTTCTGCCACTCACTGCTCGGGTGACCTTGAGCATGTGCTTGACCTCTCTGTGACCCCATTTCCTCTTGTGCCTGCCTCAGGGAGCTGCAGTGAAGGCACAGCAGGTAGCTCAGGCAAGGCGCAGGGGTTTTGACCGCTTGGCCTCGGCCTTGCTGAGCCTCTGCTTGGCTCCTGCTTGGCTCCTGCTTGGCTCCTGGCACTCGGGGGTGGGTAACTCGGGGGCTCTTCCCCACAAGTGATGGGCTTGCGGGCAGCCACACTAGGCAACCTCTAAGGCCAGCGCTGGGACTGCCTAAGACAGGCATCACTTCTAGGCGTGGAGCTCGGGGGCCTTCTAAGAGAGGTGCTAGGAATCCTGAAAAATAACAGAGAACTAGCCAGTGGAGGGCTGGGGCTGGCTGTGCCGGGAGGAGCCAGTGGACGTCCGGGCAAACGGACCAGTAGGTGGTCAGTGTGAAGGAGTTGGAGGGAGGATGGCAGGGAGGGGGCGGGGGAGGCCAGTGGCGGCTGCTCCTTGGGCAGTGCCCGCCCCGCGTTGGCTGCGTCCCGGCAGTTGGCGTGTGTCAGCTCACACCTCACGCGGTGGATCTTAGGGTTCCAGCTGCATCCCGTGAGGCAGAGCGCACCCCGAGCTCAGGCCTCTTCCGAGGCCGCGTGGCCCAGGAAGCGGCAGAGCTGGGTTCCAGCTGGGCACCTGGCTCTGGACCTGAGCTCTGGAGCCCATGCCAAGGCAGCCCTGGGGGACGCCTGCGTGGGGCTGAAGAGCTTGCATCTTACCTTGAAGGCACTAGAGTCTCAGATTTTAGGAAGTGGGGTACAGAATGAATTGGAAGGGGAAAGGGGATCCACCAAGAACACAGTCCCACAACTCAGGTGGAAGGTGCTGGCCCCAGACCAGGTCGTGGTGGTACACTCAGGTGGCGGGGTGGAGCAGGGAAGAGGCAGGCCCCAGGGTTGGAGAGGGTTTAGAATCAGGGCGGGGCAGCCCTCCAGGGTCGGTGTCCTTTCCCAAAGAGGAAACAGGAGGAAGGGGGTGCTGTAAGAAGAACTGCTGGCTCCGTTTCCACAGGGGCTGCCTGGCGTGTCCGAGGATGACCTGGAAGAGCAGGCCAGCAGCAGCCCGGGGCGGCGAGCACAGCTGGCTGAGGGTTTGGGGGCAGTGACAGGCAGGTGTTCTCCGACTCGCAGGCTAGATAAAGCCACCCAGTGAAGGAGTAGAGAAATGGCAAGCCTGGTGGTGTCACTCAAAGGGACCAGGGGGGCTTGGAGAGAGCCAGGGCGAGACCACCCGGGTGCTGGGGGGCCTCTGGGTCCCAAAGGCTAATAGTGAAAACACGGGTGAGCTCAGTTGACTGTGGGGGTGAAAGCAAGCCAGGGGGGCAGAGGAGCACGTGCAGACAGTGCCACGGTACCGGGGGACCAGGGTGTGGAGCCGTGTAGCTAGAACAGGGGTGAGGTGGGAACAGGTTTTCAATGGGGAGGGCCCCATCAAATGACCTGGCCTTAGAGTGAGGAGTATTCGAATCAAAGAGAGGACTGACTCTACAGGAACCATTGGGTCATGCGAGACTGGCCAATGGAGAGATCTGAGGACAGGTGACTTCGAAAATGAAGATGATGTACTCCAGCCGTCCTTCACCTGACACACCTGCTCCTGCCTGCCCCCCCCCCCCCGCAGGTGCAGTTGATTCTGCGGATGGTATCAGAGAGATTTTTGTCTGTCTTTGTCATCTTTCCCTTTGGTTTTAGATTCTTTTTCATGGCTTTCTGTCCCCAAATCTCCAAAGGCCTTTGCCACCTTTTTTTCTTTCCTTGACTGATGGTACTTTGGGCTCTTTCTTTTTAGAGTGTTTTATTTCCCTAAACTACTAACTCATGGTGACTTAAACGTGGAAAAAAACCACAAACTTTTACATTATTTGCTAGCAATCAAATTCAAAGATGAACAGACACCTTACACAACACCTGTCTGTCACATGTTGGATCTAAAAGCACTATTACCATTTCTGACAACTCATTCCAACTGGTAAAATGGTGCTGGTCAATCAATGATTTATTAGAATTTCTGAAATATAATAGAGAATATTAAATTACCTTCTGTTAAAATTTACATTAAGTAAATAGCCTCAGAAAAACAATCTTAAAGTGAAGATTGCTGTGGAGAGCAGTGACAGAGAATGGGAGAGCTGTGTCTGAGATTGGGGTCTCTGATGACCTCATGGCTGTGGCATACCTGTTACCTGGGAATGTTTTTGTGCAAAGGTGCCAGAGTCCCAGTGGCTATACACTGCATGAGGAGACTCTGTTCTAGAGACTTACCAGCCTCAATCTTGATCTAAGACACACAGCTACTGGGAACAGAGGAACTCTCTTGCTAGAAAACCACAATGTTTCACCAGTCTGCTGCACCTGGACATGTGCCCCTAACAGTAACTTCAGACAATGGACTTTCTTGAGAACTACACAAAGCTCCTAACATTGCACACTGCAATTGTGGAATGCAACTGTGAATAGTTGCATGATATTGTTAGCCATATAAAGATATGAGTACAAAGAAAGATGCTGATGAGGCATATATAAATAAAGATTGCCGGAAGATTTCTTTAGACCTGCTTCTCCATCAGAGATCAGCATTCCACCTGACCCCAGCTTTATCTTCAAAAATATTTGTCTGTGTGTGAGTTTTTATTTTTCTTATCCTCCTTTGCCCCTTGCTAAAACCTGCTACTTTGGACACAATGGTAACAGAATTTTGCCACCATCCTATTACTTGATACACTATTTTCCAAACCGTTTATTATGTAAAATCCATTAAATTAATAGATCAGGCCCTCCCTTCAAGAAATTTGTAATCTAATAGGGGATTAATATGCATATTAATTTTATATGGATATATATAAAAACAGCACTATGAAATATATATATAATTACTATGACAATGAAGCACAGAAGTATTTTTAGGTAACTAGTTTTTTTTTATCTTGTAAAAGAAAAAAAATTAAAAATTTTAAAATGAACAGCATATATCCACAGCCTATATTCCTAACCAACACCCTAAAATTGCTCTATCTGCAACTAACTATAGCTTTAGAAAACAGGAAGGAGAGGGTCGTTAAAATACAAAATACTTGTATGAAGATGTGAATTTGGTGTTAACATACCTTATATACAAACAGAGATATGACAAATGGTGGTATAAAGGTGAATTAAGAATTGTATGCAAAAAAATAAGAGAAAATAGGAAGGGTTTCAAAGTTGATAAAAGAATGGACCAGCAGTGTGACAAAAGAACAAAAGGAACAAAATGATATGAATGGGAAAAAGTAAATAGTTCAGGTAAAAGAGTATTAATGTATGCACTTTAATAAGCACTCTAATTGATTCTCATACAGGTATATTGGAGGGCTCACTCCTGACCAACCATGACAGAGCAATCTCCAATGATGTCTGTATTCTAGAAAACAGGAGAAAGATCAATAACAGGAAAATTTCAAAAAGTTCACTGGAGAAGAAAAGGTAAGTAAAACCTTTGTGAAGGGCATCAGTCCTCCCTAAGCATTTTTAAATTTAAAATAAATTATTCTTATTTTTAACTCTTGTTAACTCTGATAAAACCGCTTGGTTGGCATGCATCAAGCCTCTGGGTTTGATCATAGAAATGGGGTAGTCACTTAAATTATTTTTATTGCTAATCTCTTAATAGCAAAACTTCTCCAGGTAAGTGCCTCTGTGTTTCATACATAGAATAATTATTAGGAGATGAATTAAAGTTAATGGACCAAGTTCTCAAATAATATTTCACCATTTCCTTACTGAGAAAAAAAATATCCCTGGATGCTTTTGAGATATTGATTGAAATATGGGGAAAATATAAACTTTGCACACATTTTCTAGACACTTAAAATCATTAAATAGATTTAAGTTTTATTTTTTTCTGAAAGAAGTGATAATAATTTGTTACATTTGTTCTTGCATAAACATACCTTTATATAATTTTATATGATATTTATGCATTATTCCACTTTGAATTTTTTTGTCAAAAGAGCTGAAATATAGAAGCATAGTCCAATGTAATTTATTTAGAAAAAATAAACTTTCTTTCTTTTTGAGAGGGAGATAAAGAGAAGTTTTGGAAAATGAAATAAAACCAGAGATTTGCAGACTAACAAACTGATTTTTAACTATGATTTCTCAGGATTATAACATAGAATATTTATTTTCATGGTTTCTTGATACTGACTATACTGGTTTTATTTTTTCTTATAAAAATTTTAGGAGAATCCTTTATGGACTCTGTATGCAGAAAAGTTTCTGAAGATTTGAAGTGGTAAAGGTTTTCTACTTTATTTTGTTGTAAAACAAAGATATGTAAATTATTTGAAATTGCTGAAACTCAAGTATGTTATCCTTAAAAGAATATGAAATCAATTGTAGGAGTTTATCCTGTTTCATGCAGTCACAGTTACTAATAAATAAAAGTAACATAGTTTTCTTGTTTTAGATATTTTAAATTATTTTTGTAAATCTAGAAGATTTTTAATGATATTCAGTTTTTTTACTGTTTGTTTTGCTAGTAATAATTTACATGTATATTGTATTTGTAGAAAGAGGCTTGATTTAAGGGATAATAAAGTCAGCAGAGTAGTGTAAAATAACTGTTTTATTAAATGTATTTAAACTGTATTTAAAGATTTAAATGCTTGATGATGCTTTCTCTAGTAACAAAAAATTGAGGGAAGAATTAAACAATGCAGTTTTAATTTATCTTTTTGGATATTCTTAGCAATCAGAAGCATGTGGTGAGGAGCCAGAAGACAGAGAAGATTGAGCAACCAAGGCTCAGATGTGGTAGGACCCAGGCCTGGCCTCCAGCCTGCGCTGGTACTCCTCATCCAGGCCTGCACAACTCTGTGTGCCAACACCTCTGTACCCCACAGATTCCTGGAGTTCTGTAAAGAAAACGGATGGTATACAGGGTGTCCCTTTCCTGCCAAACTGGACCTACAGAATGGACAGAACTTACTTCAAGATCTGAGCAAGCTCAGCCCCTCTACCTTAGGTATGGCTGGGCCAGGGTGGGCCAGGCAGGGGACAGTGGTGGAAGAGAAGGTAAAGAAGACAAAGCATACCTCCTTTCTTTCTAGGGCCCCATGGTCATGACTACCTCTCCCAGGAGTGGGAGAGTGAAGGGGGCCTGTCCCTGCAAGTGGAGCCCGAGTGGATGAATGAGCTCTGAAGACACAGCTGCCTGCCTTCTCACACCAAGCCAAGCCTTAGCCTGCTGCACCCAACCCTGAACCAGAACCCAGCTGAGCTGCCCCTCTAAGGGACAGGAAGGCTGGGGGATGGTGTTTACAACCAAGCCTTTCCACCCCTTCCACTGCTGGGGAGAATGACACATCAAGCTGCTTGTTAGCATTGTTATGGGGGAAGGGGAAGGAAGAAAAACTCTGAAAACAAAAAATATTGTTCTATGCAAAAGCCTCTTGATCGTGTTTCCTCATCTTGGCCCCAGCTTCCTGTGTCCCCAAGCTGACCTGCAAGAGGGTGAGACTGTCACACCCTGTCCAGGGCCACATCTCCTCACAGCCTCCATGTCCAGGGGAGGAAACTCAGTGGGAAGCCACCCACTGGTTTCTAAGTTTAGCCCAGGCTGGAGACCATGCCCCTCACCCGCCTCCCAGGCTAAGCCAGGCATGACCTCATCTCTGCTCTAAGACTCCACCCTTCCACCCTAGTCCTGCCTTTGCCAACAGGGGGCCAGTCTGGCAAGCAACTTGGAAATGAAGAGAGAGATGGAACTCTGGGCTTGTAGCCAAGATAGGAATCAGACAAAGGAAATAGGAAGCTGCCACACACATGTTGGAACCTGTGGCCTTTATTCATGCCCCCCACAAATTGCAGTCAGAGAGAAGGCCCAAAGTAAAACCCCCAATCTACCTACCCTAGAAATGCTCCTCTGAGCCAGAAGTATATAAAGTGCTAGTGTGTGACCATCCTCTGGGGAGGGCCAAAGGGAGTAAGAGCCCTACCCCTGGACTGCTCAAGAAGGGCAGGCCACAGGCCCAGCTCCCAGAGGACAGGGAGGGAGGGCAGGCCTGCCACCACTCTGGGGGCTAGGGAAATGATGCAATCCTGGGCATGAGGGAACTGGAAAAAGGAGCCTTCAGCATGGAGTCCTAAGGGTGGAGCTCAAGGGCAGGTGGGTGATCCCTAAACCCCTGTGAAGGAAAAGGGCATCAGGAGCCATGGGGATCTCAGAGAATGGGACAGCCCCTCTGGCACTTATTCTTGTGGACCTGGAGGCCAGCTTGAGTGGCCATCTCAAAAACCTCCTGCAATCCCTCATAGGTTTTGGCAGAGCACTCAAGGCACTGATATGATTTGCCATATCCCGGCCTTCTTCAGATCGGACAGGTTCCTGAGAAGACAGAAGATAAGGCAGAGGAAGCTGTTGGTTAGGTGCACCTCTCACCAAATCACCCATAAGTATAGTAACTATAACAAATACCTCCTCCAGCCTTGAACCCACAAAGCATCCAGGCCCCAGCTGCCCCAGGCAGGGATCTAAACCTCATGTTTACATTCAAAGTTGTCCCCAGACTAGCCCCTCCTCTCCCACCTAGTTGCAGACCCTATGGTCCACATATGTTTTGCCTGAATGTGTGTTGGCTACCTCCTAAATGACTACTTTCTCCATCATCCCCCCAACCCATCCTCTGCCTGCTGTCCCCAGTTTAAAACCTTGCCTTATATAATTATCCTCTCAAGATAGTCTCTATTCCATACCCTGGCAGCTTCCTATAATAAACTCTTCCTCTGGTCAGTGGGCCACTTAGTGAGACCCTGAATAAGTCAGCTCCCCCACCCCCTAAGCCTTTCTTCAGCCATTGATGATGCCCTTCCTCCCCAGGTACACTGATGGCACAGTCTGCATACCCTAAGTGAAACATAAGCTGTCTCCCCGTGGACAAGGACTTCCTTATTCATTTTAGTAGCCCCAATTCCAAAGACAGAATAATAAACTGGAATAAATTAAAATGCCAAGTGACCTTGGACAAGTCACCCACTTCATTCTATGATCATCTGATTTGATACTGAGGTTCCTTCTGGTTCTTAGCAGGGCACACACATGGGAGAGGAGGAGGTAGATATCACTATGACTGCTTAACACAGGACAGTTGGCTGAAGAGAGAGCTCCTTTCTGCCCCAGACTGCAACCCCTCAGAGGGCACCTTCCTCCCCAGGGTTCCCCATCAGGCAGCCCCACCCACCTGCTTCATCTTGGACAGCTCTCTCCTGGTATGCTCATCTTGCCTCAAGTCCTTCTTATTCCCCATTAGGATGATGAGCGCATTGGGGCAGAAGTGCTTCACCTACAGGGTCCACTTCTCAGGAATGTTTTCTGCACAGACATGTCCCAATAGGTACCTCAGTTTAAGCATGTGAGCACTGGTCTTCCTTCCCATAGCAGTCTAAGGCTGATGGTCTCCTTCATACCTCAAAACCCCGTCCCTTGTAGCATATCCTCCCCCAAGCCCTTCCAAACACCGGAGATGCCACAACAAAGGAGCCAGCAGAGCCTGTGTGGCCCTTGTGACTCCATCCCCACAGCCTCTGAAGATGGCTGACTCCAAAGCGTCTCCACCCTCTCTCTCCAAAGTCCTCACCCAGGCTGTCGGAGCTGTCAATGGAGAAGCACATGAGGATGACATCTGTGTCCAGATAGGAGAGAGGCCGAAGACATTTATAGTCTTCTTGCCCTGCTGTGTCCCACAAAGCCAGCTCCACCTGATAAATGGGCAATACATAGCTGACCCCAAGGGCCCCAACCTACTACCCAGAGATCCTCTCAAACCACTAGTCCTACTGTGTGCAAGGCACCATATTAATCACAGTCATAACAAACTCAATTGAGTTTTTCTTTAAAGTTCTAAGATGTAAACTGGGTGTACTGCTGCATACCTATAAACCAGCAATGTGGGAGGCTGAGGCAGAAGAATCGCCAAGTTCAAGGCCATCCTGGGGAACTTAACAAGATGCTGTCTCAAATTGTTTAAAAAAGTAAAAAGGACTGGGGATATAGTTCAGTGGCAAAGTGCTGCTTTTAACACTCCTGAGGAGACTTCTAAGGAGTCTCCACAAGCCTAGCACTCGAAACAACTGCAAGCAGAGGATGAGCATTTTGGGAGCTGGCTACTACAAAGTTAGGAAAAAAAATGCCTAGTGCCTAAGGTCAAACCAAACTGGAGGAGCTGATCCTGTGGGTGAAAGATAAGATTAAGGGACTCCCAGCCACTGCCAGAGCCATTTAGCTCTGGGGAGTTCCCTGGGTCCTTATCTGCATCTTAAGGATTAAGCCACCTTTGTTTACTTAAAAAGAAGAGACACTGAATGCAGTAAAGTCAGTCACACTGAGACCTTTGATTTTGCACCTATAGTTGCCCCTATGTGAGAACATCTGGTCCACTCATGAAAAATCTAAGGTGCCACTGATAGGAGTCATAATTAAATGGAAGTTCAAAACCCGGAGAGATTTTTTTCTTATCCAGTCTGTTTTAAAGGTTATTATAGATTGTTTCTTGGGGATAATCTAGGCTAAATGTGTGTCTAAGAGATGTTTCATTGTAACATCTGGTTTCTAAATGAGTTTGAAACATTGCATAATCTTGCAGTTAAAAGTTGGGGTTAGGTAATTGATTAGTTTGATTTCAGATAATTCATGCCAGAGAACTTAAATACTTAGGATAGAAAATTAAAAGAACTCTACTTCTAAGTTGGCAAGTAACTCCCAATCATTCAGTTTTATTTTTTCATCAATTTTTGAACTGGGTAGCCTAAGGAGATTTCACTGGGTATACAGTGCATTGATTTGGGCAAGGATAGTAAATTATGATTTAGTATCTGTTTCTCTGTGTGTAAGATTTAGGAAAAAAAAGTGTTGAATTAAAACGTTGGTCTGGCTTATTGAAATGACATTAATTAGTAGCAGTCTTGGGAATTTTCAAAGCCTAATTTCAGATATGCATGGTAGTGTGTGGTTCTTTCTAAAATTTTTTAGGCAAATTTAATGTAACTTAATACTACTTTAGAAACTTCAGAACAAAGAAAGTAGCTTAATGATCCTGAAGGAACTTCTTCTGATGGTGGCTTTTATATTATCAAGAAAGATCCTATTTTCAGTTTTGTGTGAGCAAGTTTTTCTAGTGTAGGAAGGTACAAAGATGAAATTTTGTAAATTGTATCTTAAACTTTTACCATATTTTCAACTTCCAAACCTGAAAAATGTGACTTATGGTTAAAATGCCTTAGGCGTGAAGTTTCTGCTCAGAATTCCAGGTTTCCCAGTTCCTTCCAGACCTCAGCCAGGACTTAAATTGATATGCAAATAGAAGAAGCCTGGAGCACTCAGTAGGAGACAGATCTGAGGCCCAAGGGAAAAAAAAGGGTAAAAGTGTCTTTTTACCTGAACTCAAACTAGACCAAACCAAGAAGTAAATTGTATGGTATTTACTAACTACTGGCCAGTCATCTTTTTTTAGGACTCTTGCTTTTTCTTAGATTCTGTATTTTTTTTTTGAGCTCGTGATTTTTATCCTACAGACAAGTTAGTGTTTTTCTGATAAGTTCTATTTTTGATCAACTGGAGTTTTTTTTTTAAACATTGCAATGAGATTTCACCTGAGAAAGCTGCAAGACCTTTTGTGTTATGTGTTACTCTTGTTATGTGTTGTATGTCGGTATGTCTGTATGTGTGTATGTCCATATATTATGCAGTGATATGACAATTAATAGATGAGGAGCGCTCACAAAAAATTAAAAATGGATCCAAATATCTTTGATTCACGTGATTCAAATGGCTCAATTCAAATTTGGTAAATAGATAAAAAAGGAGGTCTTAAATTAAGCTTATAAGTTTTTCTAGGTGTTCAAAAAAGCCCTAATAAAATGTTAAATCTGCTTAAATTAAAAAGTTTACAAGTATTGTTTCAAGATGTGAACAGAAGGAGGTTAACAGATAGAAAAGAGAAACTAGAAGGTTCTAGGTATGGATTTAATAGAGGGAAAATGTGTTTCTGGATAAGAGAGTCTATGTGATTAAGTAATTAAGAGGGTTTAAGTAAGTGATAAAAAAGGTCTGTACAAGTTGGTTATAAGTAAGTTTTTGAGCAAGTAATCTTTTTTTTTTTAAAGAGAGAGTGAGAGAAGAGAGAGAGAGAGAGAGAATTTTTTTAATATTTATTTTTTAGTTCTCGGTGGACACAACATCTTTGTTGGTATGTGGTGCTGAGGATCGAACCTGGGCCGCACGCATGCCAGGCGAGCGCACTACCACTTGAGCCACATCCCCAGCCCATTGAGCAAGTAATCTTAAAGAAATTAAGCAGCTAAACAAGAAATTAAGCAGTTAAACAAGTGCTGTTGTTTTAGAGAATTGTGCTATGTTATTTCTTTAAAAGCCAAACTTGGTTAGCATAAAATCATCAATGTAATTGTGATGTTACTAATGTGTTCATATCTTCCAGGTATACAAGTCTGTAAGGTAGAAGCTTTACAAGCTGGTGTTCTAAAGTTGTATGGTAATTTTAGGTTCAAAAAAAAAACATGTTGGAGATTCAATTATATCATTTGTGTTCTATAACTGGACTTGTTATCAGTAAGATATGTAAAGTTCTATGTTACTTTCTACACTGAGACACAATTTAAATGTATTTTTAAGTTAATGAGAGCCTAATCTGGGTAAAGGTTTTATTGTAAAACACAAAAGTGCTTTGCTACTTTCCTACAAGAGGTTAAAAGCTTTCAGCCTTTCTTTAATTCATGTTTTAGATGTGATATTATGTTGTGTTAGCTAATATTCATGTGAACTTGAGCAACAATTTATGTAGGCTTTGTAAAATGATGTCTAAAAAGCAAAGATCAGCTTCAGAACTATAGTATTTAAGATTTATGAGCCCCGCCTTACTTGAGATAAGGCTCTATGTACCATCTCACTGCAAGTGAAAGTGACTATGAAAAAAGTAGGCCAGATTCCAGTGCATTTAAAGTTGTGCCCAAAAGTTGGTTTTTGTCACGATTGCCAGGATATCAAACAGGGGATTATAATGTATAACTCTGCCAGAATTCAAGGTAGCTATTATGTAAACTAAATATGTTTTTATCCTAGTTAGTTTTGTTTTAAAGTTTGCTTTTAGATGGTCTAAGGATTGCATGTTAATTTTTTTAAGAGGTACTGCTTTAAGAACTCACAACCTGGGTTAACTTAAGATAAGGAGTTATCACCTACAGGATAGAGAGATAGACATAAAAGTTCAGCACCCTTAATATAAGGCTGTTGACTTATTTGCTAGATGTTTAAGATTAAGTTTTAAAATTAAAAATTTGGCTCTTGCCCTCTGAGTCAGTCTGAATCAGGGAATAGGGAACTTTTTCAAAGGGCTCTGCAACTCTAGGCCACATAACTTCCCGAGCAGGGAGATTAATGAGACCAGTGGAGGGCAGAAGGCCAATCAGTGCATTTGCTGTAAAGAGGAGGGTCATCAGAGAAGGGAGACATCCCTGATGCTTCTGAGGGAAGCCGTATGGTCAAGCAAGGCCTGGACCCATCCCAGCGCAAATGGCACTAGCAGAACTGAGAAGCTGCTGTGAAGTTCCCGAGGACTCCCAGGGGACTCAGCTGACTGTTAACAATAGGTAGAAACATAAATCAGTTTGACTTGCTTCATCTTAAACACTTAGCAAAGACAGTCAAAGCCAAAGCACAGCTGTTCCTGGACATCTTAAATGATAATAATAATTAAATGTAACTTCCATAAATAAGTAGACTGGAGGCTACAAAAGAGATTCTTAGACAGAAATGCCTGATAAATGTCAAAGGGACTGCTAGAGTAGTTTTAGTCTAAGGCCTTTATTTCTAACCAACGCAGGTAGACTTGATGTTTGCTAGTATGGTTATCCAGCCCTGAGTAGCAGAATTAAAGATTTTTCTATTAGACACAGAGGTCATACTAGTAAAAGGATTTTGCAGGATCAGATGGCATTAAATTATTAGACTATATCTTAAGGGAAAAGACATCTGTAACCCTAAATGTTGTGTTGACATCCCTGACATTTCTGACAATGTGACAAGTATCCTTAAAGATTTACATGCTCAGATGGAAGCCATGTCCTCAGCAACTTTGTTGTGAAAACAATATCTTAGCTCCTAGTTCCTGGTACTGCCTGATGGAAAACATTGTTAATCTTTGTCTTGGTCATTATACTCATTGGCATATTCCTGTGCTGTGGCATTTATTACTGCATCAATATGGTTCCAGTACTAATGAGTTCTTGTTTCTCTTATAGACCACCTATCACTCGAATGGCCTTCCAGCCTATTACTTCTCAATTGGACTTTTAGCATGAACCACTCGATAGACCCAATATTTTTTAAGGGGGACTCCAAACTGCTTGCCCCACACCGTCCCTTTTCATCCTGAAGAAGCCATAGAGATCCTCTTCGTCCCCCTTCCTCAGAGCAGTAAGGAGTTCCCAAATTAGAGGGGGGAATGAAGCCAGATTTAAAATTAGGTAGTTAGTGTAGTTAGATAAATCGGTCTAATACCGAGTGAAATCTAAAATGGAGGCCATGCTAAAACTGATTCCAGGAAACACAGGACAACCCATGGTAATCAGAAGGCAATATGCTCCACCGACAGAGATGAAAAATGAGACTCCCCAATAATTATGATTCATTACTTTTAAGATTAAAAGTAGTCAGAAAAAGGAGTGGGGAATGAAAGGGTAAAGTTTCTAAGCTGGAAACCTTGAATTAAAATGTAAAAGATTGGGTATTATTAAGTTCCTCTGTTACACCCAGATTCCTGAGATAGTTAAGACAACGCCCTACTGGCCATTCAGCCTAGGGCCCTGTGCAGTTTGTCACAGGGCCCGAACCAATCAGTTTGAATGTGTACCCAGTTTAGAAGTGACCAATCACACCTGCCCAGCCTGTTCCCGCCAATGAATGGACTAATCATGTATCAGAGTTGTTGTTCAATTTTCCCGCACCTCATGATGATTTGTTCTGATGTATGCAAAGCCCCCCGCCCTCTCCAAAAAGTGTACTTAAGCTCTGCTTGACCTCTGCTCTGGGCTCTGGGCTGCTCTCCCTTCTTGAGTGAGCACGGAGCCCCAGTGCGCTGGAACGGATTTCTAATAAATCCCCCTTGCCATTGCATGGAGCTAGTCTCTTGTGGTCTCTCCTTCTCTGACGCTTCGCCGGACCCTTACAAGGACAAGTGGGGTCCTTGGCATACAAGAATGATAAAAAATTCAGTGCACACCAACCAGAGACACAAATTTATTTAGGAAAACCGATAGATATCCAAGGGAGAATGCAAGGCATTTTCAGAGGGAGAAACAGCAACCCATTGGTTGCAATAGCTCAGAGCTAAAGACAGAAGACAGAGCCATTACAAAATTTCACACCAGTTTTTCTAGCTCTAGCTTACTTTCCTTGTGTCCTGTTACTTTTTTCAGACAAGAACCTGGGCCAAGGGCATGCGTGGATTGCCCAAGTGTTTCCTGTTTTGCATTTCAAATGTTCATGGGTGTTTCCTGCATTCCAGAAGTTCTTGGGCACTCTCTTTCTCACTCCCCCCCATTTCCCCAAACCTCCAGTACTGGGGATTGAACCCAGGGGTGCTTTACCACCAAGCTGCATCCCCAGTTCTTTTTATTTTTATTTGTTTTAATATGGAGACTGGGTCTCACTAAGTTGTTGAAGGTCTCCCTAAATTATTGAGGCTGCCTCAACTTTGCCATTCTTCTGTTACCAAAAATTTGCTTCTTGCCCCTGTTGCCAATACAATAATGAGACATGGCTTTTGAGGAAAAAAAAGGAAAAATAAATTTTATTGCTTTGTTAGAAAAGTAAAAACACAGGGAACTTCTGTCTCCAGAGTCTGATTCTACCAATCAGTGCGAACAGAGGATATTTGAAGGTGATTCAAAGGATACATTCTAGGTGTGTCCTAATAGGGGTCATAATTCACTTGTTAATTTGGGAGACTTCTTAGATCTTCTGGATCCAACTCCCAAAATCTGAATTACTTTATTCCTGAGATAGATGTGTGCTCAAGGATAGATAAATGGATTTAGGATGTGGAAGAAGGACAATCCTGTTTCCTCCAAGATTAGGGATAAAAAAAAATGTCCATTTAAAAATAAGCCTCGATGGCAGAAGCATGAAGTGGACCATTATACTCCTGCATGTCTCAATAGTCACAAATATGTGCCACCTGTCCATTTACATGCTTCTCCTTTGAGACTCAGTAGTAGTGAAGCCAGATATAAAATTAGGTAGTCAGTGAAGTTAGGTAAATCGGGTCTAATACCGAGTGAAATCTAAAATGGAGGCCATGCTGAGAATGACTCAGGGAAAACAGGACAACTCATGAAATGTTAATGAAGTCCCAAAAAGGCCCTAGGCCAAAGTCCACCTCAAAGAAATGTTAATGGAGCCCAGGAAACAGCCCCCAACAGATTTGGAGATAGCCGATCCCAGAGAAGTGATAAGCCCATCCCAAAAGTCCTTCCTTCCCGTTTGGCCCACCTGTGTCCTAACCCTTCCCACCTACATTTCATCACCAAAACTATAAAAAGGGGAAAAAACCGTGCTTCCACGGATTCCACCGCTTGGGTCCCCTTCTTCCTCCAGGAGAAGTCGAGAACAGCTTTTGTTAATAAGCTTATAATAACAAAGACTCAAGAAATTGTGGATATAGAAAAAAGAAAACCCTTGTACACTGTTGGTGAGAATGCAAGTTTAGGAAATGCATTTTTGAAAATAGTTAAACTCTAAACCATTTAAAACACAACTAACATATTACATGGTTAAATTGATTCTAGGTATAATTTCGAGGGGTTAGAATGAGGAAGTTAAAGAAATAACTGAATGCCCATTTTTTATGTAGCAGTATTGTCAGTAGTTAAGAAAAGAAATAAATTGTCTTGAAATGAAGGATGTACCAGATTTCTTTCAACAGCAGGGTATATAACTGCTCCTTTGATATCCTTCACACAATATTTCAGACTTTTTCTCTTGGCAAGAGAGGACACAGAGACTCAAATGAGCCAGCCCTCCAAAGTATGTAGACATGAGAACTGTGGATACCTCCCAAACTCCTGAGCCAAGAGAAGGTATGAAAGTGACACGAGGACACATTATCTTGTCAAGTTTACAGTGGGTAATCCAAAATTAAAGACTTTCCAATAAGGTATCTGTATCTAAGGAAGAAAAAGAGGGGCCAGGAATGAGCATTGTTTTACAAAGGGTCAAGTGAATCTTCTTTTTTTTTCTCTCATATACAATACCAAATGAAGAACAAAAAATTCTCATATAGAGTGCATCTAATATAGGAGAAAAATAATTACAAAATACTGCATCTATTTGAAATATACTATGAGGAATAGTTTATTTTATTGTGGAGTAATAAAGTTGGCATTGAGAATTTGAACAAGAAAATGAAAATATAGTATATATTCTGAGACCACAACAAAAAACTAAAGATAAGTTCCAGAACTCTGAATTTGAGGTCCTGCTTCTCACCTATATACCAGAAACACTTTATGAAGAGAAAAAAATCACTTGTATTTGAAATTCTCTCCTGATAATCACAGCAATCGTTACCACACAATCTGAGGAGATGCCAAGATGCCAGGACAAAAATATCCACATGGGCTTTGGGCCATGATTGAAGATACCATAAATGGAGAGAACAGAATTTCCAAAATTTTAGCTGCTGATATATTTTCCACTTGATGGGCCAACGGAGACTTAGAAATAAACTGCTCCACAAAAAGATTCATTTTTGCAGACAGTAGAAACTTTGCTGGGAAGTTCCCATCTACAAAAACCAGCCATAGCATTTGCGATTTGAAATTTCTTCTAATTTGTCTCCAATTCCAATCTGCAGGTGCAGTCTCAAAAATCTGCACAGCCACTATTCTCTGGTTTTTCATGGTGTCTTGCATTCTCCTTATAGTTTTTTTTTATCATCTGTATCACAGCAGAATTTGGATGTCCTGAGCATCAATGAGGAAGCCTAGGAATGGATCCCAAATAATGGTAATCTCCAGAGATGAAAACTGGATCTTACAGTGGAAACCACACCTTTCCCACTTGTTGTATATTGGACAGAACAGTTCTCATCCAAGAGCCTCTGGTTGGAAAAGACCTGCCCTCTGACTCTGAATCCACTCATCCTACTGTCCAAGTGACAGTAGATGGCATCAATCCCATAAATGAATGAGTCCACATTGAATCATGATTGGCAGGTTCTTGGGTGCATTTACTTTTCTTTTAAGGTGATTACATTTGAGTACAAATAGCAGCTTTTATAAAGGCAAAGTTTTCCTAATGTGGTGAAACCAAGCCTGGTAAAAGAATATTTAAATTCAGCCTTGTATATAGGAAGACATTATTGTATGTATTATATGCATACCTATTATTAATTATTGAAAACAATATAATGGGCAGTATTATTTTTTCATTTAACTTTCCTGATCTATTTTCTGAGAAGACAATCCAATATAAGTAAAATGTCAGGCAAAGGTGAAGTTTTAACATTTTTACTATTTACACTAAAAGAAAAAAAAATACAAGACACAGTTTAAATTCATTAGAATGACAAAACTGAAGATTATATCAAGAATTATAATTACATGACACCATGGCCTATGTAGCTTTTGTGATGGATTTGTGTAAAATAAAGAGAACAAATCTGAAAATTCAAGCTTTACTTGAATGAGAGAAGTGAAGAAATGGACTAAAATGGGAGATTAACTGAGGAGCCAGTTATTGAGGGAAGTTACAATCACCTCAGTGCAGAGAAACCTGGCTCCCTCACAGGCAGGTGGCCTCTTTACCCTGTCTTCATACCCAATTATCAAAATCCCATCAGTGATGAACTCCTTTCTTTCTTCTTAATTTTCTTTCCTCTGTCTTTTCTCCTACCTATTAACTCCCTTCATTTCATTCTAGAAAGAGTTGTCCCAATTCAGTCTCCATGTTTCCTTCTCACAACCAAAGCATTTAGAATTTTAACCTCACTGTGAGGTATATAAATTGATAATGGGTGTCTTACTCTGAGCTGTTTTCGGAGAAACATGGGATGTCATCAACTGGTTTGTTACAATTAGTTTCCACATAAAAAACCTGGGGTCACTTACCTTGGAAAATGAGAAGTACAATCAAAATTTTTATCCAGATGGAGCTTGTTTATAACTGAGAAGGAAAAAAAAGTTTTCTCTTTTCCACTGGGGACCCCCTCTTTGGCTACAGTAAGACAGGTACTCTCAAACTTCAGCTGTAACACCAAGATTACCAGTTTACTGAGATGAGCTACGGCTATTGGTCCCACATAACCTCATCCTGGAAGCCTCAGCTCCAAATCTGGGTAGAGAGGAAGCAGAGAAGGCTACTGGGTAGGTGCTGTAGGAAGGCATTTTCAAGTCTATTACTACATCATATCCAGCACATAGGTATTTATTTCCAATATGCTACAACATTTATTTGAATTAAAACTTAATCAAAGTGTTATAGTATTACTTTTTTATTATTATGATTTATAACATGAGCATATTATCTTACATAATTAAATCATCTTACAGAATTGTTTCATCATAATGACTCACAAGTAATAGAAATTCAAATGGCCAGTATATCTAGGCTTACATACTTATCTAAACCTTGAGATTTTCATGACTAAGGTTGTAACTCAGTGGCAGAGTGCTTACCTAGCACCTGTGAGGCACTGGGTTTGATCCTCAGCACCACAATTCCTCACATTTCTTTATTTTCTATTAGTTATAGGGACTTAAACTATGAAAGTGCTTAGTCTGCTAACTAAACTCTGAAGACCTTGATTCTTTTCCTTTTGCTTTTAAAAATCTACTATGTCCAAAAAAATAAGCCCACACTAGAGGAGCAGATGAATCAAAGTGCTCCATGTTATAATGATAGCTCACCTTCTTAAGTTCAGCAGTCTTCAGGTAACTCTTTCCACCTTCATGAATAAGATAAATCTTCATGAATAGATAAACCAGACTAATCATGATTTAATAAGTTGTTCAGTGATTCATACATGAATTATAAGTGGAAACCAGATTTCTATAACATGTTGTGAGAATATCCCTGAAAAACAGCATTTGCCTTTAAACAGAGAGGGGGAGAGAGAGAGAGAGAGAGAGAATTTTTAATATTTATTTTTTAGTTCTTGGCGGACACAACATCTTAGTTGTTATGTGGGGCTGGGGATATGGCTCAAGCGGTGGTGCGCTCGCCTGTCATGTGTGCGGCCCTGGTTTGATCCTCAGCACCACATACCAACAATGATGTTGTGTCCGCCGAGAACTAAAAAATAAATATTAAAAATTCTCTCTCTCTCTCTCTCTCTCTCTCTCTCTCTCTCTCTCTCTCTCTAATGCCACAGTCTGGCTGGGCACAATTCAGGAGCCACTTGTCAAAAGAAACGAACTTTATTTTTAGAACTACAAACACCAAACAAAACAGCTCCTCAGGAAAAAACCCTCAGAGCCCAACTGCCACCACCGGCTTCCACAAGCCTCTCACCCACACAAGCCTCACCACCTCCCACAATCCTCCTGTTCTTGAGGCCGATTGGCTGGGTCATGTGGGCGGAGCCAAAGAAGTCCCCCAATGAGCAGCTCCGTGGTGTGAAAGGGCAGGGAAACAGCCCAATTAACATCACCGCAGAGGAGCCAATCAGCTAGATTTTGCTGGGGCCACTGTGAACCAATCATCAGCCGGCAGCTGGAAGTTTGCTGGCAGCTGGAAGTTTGCTGGGGCCCCTTTGGCTGTGGCTCTCAACATCTCCCCCTCTCTGTTTAAACAACAAGCATGTGGCTTAGGGACCGTGCCTGCCTTAGGTTGTCCAATACTACATATGGTCCTTACCCATTAGGTTGGTACCATTGTAATTGGATCTTACCCGTCATTGACTACTGGTCCAGTATACAGCCACACCTGTGGAGAGATCTTTGTCATGACAAGCAGCTCTTGTTGGAAAAATTGTACCACCGATGACATCATCAGCAAAAATACCCCAACACTACCACAAGTCGCTGCACCAACAGATAGTTCACAATGCATAGTCTAGGCAAGTCTAGGCAAGTACTGCAAGTTCTGCACATAGTCTAGGCAAGTTCTGCAAGCAGTTCAGTGATGGCTATTGCAGAAGCTGTAGATTAGTTTTATCTTTGTATTCATCGGCACTGGGATGAAGATGGGAATTCTGGCAATAATGGCTAAAGAAAAAATTATGTAACATTCCAGAAGGCACTAAAAGAAAACAATTTTCTTAACAATTTACATTATCTTGAAGAGAATTATTAAATATAATGAAAAGGAAAGGTGAAAGTAAACAAACAGATCCGTTAACCTCCTTTTTTGTTTACATATTAAAACAATCCTTAACAGTTATTTACCCAATTTAAATTAAACCATTTAAATCACGTGAATAAAAAAATTTGGATCCATTTTTTCATGAGCGCTCATCATATATGATATATGGACATATGTACATTCAAACATATAACACAAAACACAAGTGTGCACACATAATATAATACATACAACACATAACATAATAGTAAAGGCCTTATAACTTTTTACAGGTGAAATCTCCATTGCAATGTTTAAAAACTCTATAGTCAAAAAAATAGAACTGATCAGCAAAATATTAACCTAGGTCTGTATGAGCTCAAAAAAACAAACCTAGAACTTCATGATATGGGAGAGGGCAATAATAAAATAGATATTGAAAAAAGCATCCTGGTTCTGTTGCAAATGTAAGAATAGCCAAACTGGAGTTTTGGATATCAGCTGTTATGGATTTGATCCAAATCATCTTCTTTTTGGTCTGTAGAAATCGATTTAGTTAATCTCTCTGGAATCCAAATCGGCTGCTGTTCTCCCTGTGGAAACACAAACAGGCCCCCAACTCCAGACAATCACTGGGTCAGGACCTTGGTTAATCTCTCTGGAATCCAAATCGGCTGCTGTTCTTCCTGTGGAAACACACAGACAGACCCCCGACTCCAGACAATCACTGAGTCATCAGCTGGCAGTCTGAAGTTTGCTGGCAGCTGGAAGTTTGCTGGGGCCCCATTTGGCTGTGGCTCTCAACAAAAACAGCATTTGCCTTATTGGCAACTGATTTTCTTTTTTTCTTTCTTAATTCTGGACCTCCATTGAAATGGTATGCAGACTTCTATACATCAGATTTGTTCTAAAACTTTCACAGTACCTTACTCCAAAGAAGAAAACAAACATTGCAGTTTTGGCATTAGGTCAAGGGATAAGTTGCAAAATAAGATCTTTTTCTTTAATGCATTTGAGTTCTAGAGTCAAGGCTGTGGAGAGATATATTGGCATGTGGTCTCCAACTACTGCGACTCTCTTCTATGCTGTCTGACATCTGAAATGGAAATAAATTTGTGTCCAGGATCAGGTGGTAAACAATCATCTCCTTTTTGACCCTGCTTTCTTTGATCTTTCTGCTTTTCCTGAGGGCACTGCCACTTCTGCTGTTTAGTTATATAGAGAAATATTGATTTAAAAGTGTATTCCCACACCTCTTGTACTAAATGCATTGATCCAGGTTCTTTGACTCCCCAATCTCATAGGAGCCATAATTCACAAAATGGAATGTGACCACTGTGAACTAAGATGTGCTGGAGGCTTCAAATAGAGTTAGTTGTGAGGATGTAGTTCTAAACATGTATATATTCAATATTAGAAATTTTATGTTTGTCATGTAATTCTGTAGCTTCTGTAGATTGTAGCTTAGTCAAGAGCTGATGATGTGAGATCCTTGGATTTCAGCCCAAGAGTACTCTCTCCTTCTCATTTTAGTCTCTGTAAAAGAAAACATCATTGTTGTTAACTTTGGCTAACTAATGTAGGGGAAGCTCATAATTAGCCATGGTTGTGTCCACCTATTGGGAGAATAAAGAGGAACTGAGGTGGTCAGAATTGATTCACAGTCCCTGATCCATACTTCTGGTTGACAGTGTCAATTACTACTAAAGTCCAGAAATTGATCGCTCACAAGTGGAAGCGTTATGTTATTCAAAAAATGGAGAAAAAAATGTGGGGCTGCCCCAATACCAAATATCAATTACTCTTTTCATCAAAAGCTCTGTTTATAATTATTAGACACAACTCTATTCAATGTGTTTGAGCACTGTTACTTACATGAATTATCCTGCTGAATACCCATCAAATCTTATCAAGTATCTAGAAGAAAAACAATTTTAAAATATTTTTATTTGTAAATGGACACAATACTTTTATTTTGTTTATTTATGTTTATGTGGTGCTTAGGATGGAACCCAGTGCCCCACACATGTGACATAAGCATTCTACTGTGAGGAAGTTCTCTGAACGACCACGCCTTCCATTACTGAAGCACAAGGCTCTGACCAGTCAATACATTTCTTGTTGAGTCGGCCTTTTCTCAGCTCTGACAGTAAGGCTGGTCTTCAGGTGTAGTCATAACCAAGGGCATTGAGCTACACTCAGCTATTCTTTGTAACTCTATTCCTCTTCATTTGAATGGCTTTTTCCCAATAAAAGGATTCATCACATACTCCTCTATCTCTATCCATGGACCCCCATAGGTCAGAGGAGCTATCACAGGATGCAAACAAAAATGTATATCTCTGTCTCTGTGTGGTTATTTCATGCAGCCCAGTTCACCTGGAGTCACCTTGAATGTTTAGTTCTTACACTTGACAATTGGTGGCCCATACTGGGTCTCCAGGGTAAATTTTAGAATTTAATGAGTTTGATATCTCTCCAGAAGTTAAGCACACTTAAGATTTCAGAGTATTTTGGACAGAATTGTAGAAAGTAAGTGAATTAGAAGAAAAATCTGTGATGATAAACTTTTTTACATATCTGAGAATATTTAATCTTTAGAAAGATAAAAAATGCAATTTTAGAGAACCTAAATAAATTTAAAGAATTATTAAAATTATTGATGGGATATGTTCAGTTCAGTCCTCTAATATGAGATAATCACTTTTATGGACCTTTTTGGACTGTTTTTGTGAATATTTATATTTAAAAATATAGGTAAATATTTTTGGGGGGTTTATATGCTACAAATCTGTGCTTGAGAGTGTAAGAAAAATAATTATTATTATGAATATTATTATTATTATGAATATGATTATTATTATGAATATGATTATTATTATTATTATTTATGGTGAGATGATAAGAAAGATTTTCTACTTCTAGAGAGAAAACTTATGTTTTTTTAGATATTTTTTGATGTTTTATAAAGGTGTACTAACAATTTATATTAAGCCTTTTTACCACATTCTTGTCCTACCCTATCAGAATGGCTTTAACTCAGCCTCTGTGGACAAAAGACTTTAGCTGCTTTTTGTATGGGGTCTGTAACTAGACCCACCACCAGCAGTGCTTTTAACCATTAAACAACCTGGCCTGGATGCCAAATGCAAACTGCCCTAAGATCTGACAGTAACACTGGCATCTTCTATTAAAACTCACGTTTAAAGTGCCCACGTGCTGCAAGCAAAAATACAAAGAACAAGAGAACACACACTGCAAGCACAGGTGGTAAAGACAAACAAGCTACTGAACACTGGTTAGATAAATACAAACAAATCAAATGGAATGAAACCAACTCTGGGAGCCTTTTCCCCCAGACAATGGGCAACCAACTCCAAGCTGTTTCCATCACCACAGTAACAGCATCTTCCTGGTCCCTCCTTCCACATTTTTGTGGGCTTTCCATTGGTCCTTCCCCTGTCACTCAACCAGGACATCTGATCTTGCCTACAGTCACTAACCTGTACTTTCAGTCTCACACAGATCTGCTACTGCAACTATACACAGCCTACATTTTATGAATTCCCACCTGTAATTGCTAACAAAATGTGTCTTTTTTTAGGCAAAATCTAATTCCACAGGTTTCTACATTGCAGCTCTAAGCCTGACTTGCTCTCAAGACTAAACAACGTGATTTTTTTAAACCCTCAACAGCTTCCTTTAGGATATTTCATTTTACTCTATATGGTTGTGTTACTAAATAATTTTCTATTAATGAGAGTTATCAAACATATGCTTCTTTGTATTTTACTTTCAACTTTTGAGGTTAAAAGAATGCATTTGTTCACCACAAGAAACAAAGCCAGCAATGGCCCTGAGATGAGCAAAAATATTCTATTCTCATCACTGACTATATAATTAGAAGAAATAAGTAATTGTAAACACAAAGATCTTATTATGTAACTTCACAAATATAAAAAAGTGCACTACTAATCCAACTAAAATTGAAATGGACTCAAATGTCTTAAGAAACACGTGGTTAAAAAAAGTTAATACAATTATAAGTTATGCCCTTATTCTCAATACATATTTTTCTAGGTATTTGGATAACAAATAGTTGCTAATCCACAAAATAATTTTCATACATGCCTAATTACTCAGTTAATATATATTTATCTACTCATTTTCATTCAACAGAAAACATATTAATATGTATGTCTATATACATATTTATATGTCTCTATATACATTTATATGTGTATATATATGTGTATAAACATATAAATGTATCTATCTATATATAGATAGATACATTTATATGTCTATATATGTGTGTATATATATATATATACCTGATGTTGTATGTATACATCTATCTGAGTTTCTCTTTCTATAATCAGAAATATTTAAGATAAATATATTTTACTATAAACTTACTTTCAAGAGATAATCAAGTGATTTTTAAATCTCAAATTATTGTACAAACTTTATAAGATGAAAAACAAATGTAATTATGCCTAAAAATGTCTAAGCACTTTAACTATATTTTAATTTAAATTTAACTATATTTTATTTCTTTTTATCAATGTACAAAAATTTGTTTAGATTCTAAGATTTTCACAAATCATTTCAGAGAATTACCAGTAAGAATTCTAAAAGAAAAAGAAGAGACTTCCACAGAGTGGAAACAGACATTGGAGGTTCTAAAAAGAAAGAAATCATCTTTGATTAAAACAAGATTTTTATATTCTAAATTTTAATAATAAAATTATTTTCCTAATTAGAAAAATATATATCTTTCTCTCTGCAGATCATGTAGAAAGATAAAACAATTGAGAAACATATTAGCATATAATTGGGCTGATTAGAAAAATATAAACTGATTAATTCAAGGATATTTCAGGTTATTTCCCTGATTATATTATGCTGATATGAGCTAAGATTTTTTCCATATTTTTACATAATAAAGACCAATTAAAATGTTAAGTTTATTTTCTTTAAGGAAGGTCTTTATTGCCTAATGATTCTTACTGTTTAAGACAGGGGTTAATTTTAATAAATAAATTCACATCCTTGATTAAACACTAAATATAGTAAATGACTTAGATTCCAATTTTGACAATTCTCCTTGAAGACTAAATTTGATTAATTCAAGTCACTGCTGATTCTTGCATATTTCCTCTGTTTTTTTGTATATTGTAAGATATGCGAGAACATTATATTAGGACTGATGCTCTCCAAATTAAAGTCCTAAGTTAGTTTTAATCAATAAATATTGCATACTTTGTTGGAAATTCATTAGTATTATATAAGTTCTCTGACAGGACCTATTATCCATAAAAGAATATGGTAATATGTAAATACATACTGCTTCCTACACTAGGGAAGTGGCCTTAATCATATTTTCTCAGAGACAATTAAGAGACACATATTCAAAGGATAATATTCTAAGAGACAAAAATATTTTGAAATCTTCTCCCAGAAAGAGATTGAGGATTTCTTTTAAATTGTCACATTACACATAATATCAAAATAAATCAACTATTATATATACTAAAAAATTACAATGATTAATAAAAGATGTCTCATTTTCATAACTAGCTTCAATTACTATTAACAGAGAAGGCCTTAGGAAATTGCCTACTGAAAACTAAAATTGAAGGAAACCTCTCAAACTTAATATTAACCAAAATAAATTAAAAGAGACTAAAAAAATGCAAACTTTGGGCTGGGGATGTGCCTCAAGTGTTAGTGCATTCACCTGGCATGCATGGGGCTCTGGGTTCCAACCTCAGCACCACATAAAAATAAAATAAGGATGCTGTGTCCACCAAAAACTAAAAAATAAATATTAAAATTGCTCTCTCTCCCTCTTAAAAAAACCAAACTCATATATTGTATCTTGCAAAATTTATGTCAGATGTCTAATATTATCTAAATAGATTTTATTCTATTACTTATCTAAACTTTAAACTATATAAAACAGTTTTAAAAACATTTATCTTAACCATGGCCCAGTAACACACAATAAGGACAAGTCTGACAGTCTGGAGAACAGAGAGTTCCCTTGGACATATTAGTATTAAATAGAAAAAGCCTAAAAAATAAGTTATTAACCCTTTAGAAAAAATTTACTGTTTTCATAGACAGACTTAAAGAGACAATAAACATCTTTAACTTTCAATGGGGTCACCCATTTTCAAAAGATGAATTTACCACCCAGTAAGCCCTAGACATTCCAAGACATTTACACAGGTTAACATAATTCTCATCAATATTCAATATTACAAAATAATTAAATGAAGTCTAAACAAACAGAAAAAAGAATTTAAATGCTTATCATATGCCAAAAAGTAGGCTTCCTAGTTAACAATTTTACTCTCTTCTAAGGTAGAAAAAAATTTTAGAGACCTCTAAACATTGAAACAGGGCCTTATTTCAAAACCCTGTCAACAGTTTTTCACTGAAAAAAAAATAAGACTAAAAATAGTTACCACTAAGATATTAAACAGACAGCCAATAATAAATCAGCTCAACAGCAGATAGCTAATCTCAATAAGAAGTCTAACATGGTGAATATTTTCTCAACCTTAGTAGTATGATATAATCTACTGAATACTTGATATTTTTAAAATTGGTAAGGACACAAATTCTGCACAATTATTGAAACTAATTTTGCTACATTAAATATAGTTATATAACATGCATATATAACTGTTTAATTATAAATAAAATTGCTTTAACCAGGATCCCTCAAGGTATTGGTATTTCAATGCCATAAAATACTAATTAAATCAGTGTCTAAAAAAATACTATCACCTTCTTTTTACCCATTGATATTTGAAATATTAACACCCCCTACTTACTAAGTTTCATAATAATAATGACAGTGTTTCATAGATCGGTAGTCAAAAGATTATCCATTTTTCTAAATATTTTTTATTAGTTATATCAATTTATTATCAATATATATATATATAATATATATATATATATTATATATATATATATATAATCTAGGTTTATTTAAAATATGTACTTTCTCTTTTGGATAGATGTTTATAAAATTTTTCATGCCCCTAACAAAGACCACTGCTTCTAAGTTAAAAACTCGGTCATAATCAACATTTCAAATTAAGATAATTATTTCAGTTAATCTAGAGCTAATTTCAAAATACACATTTATATATACAACTTATTATATTATTTACTTCAGATAATTCTGTTAAAGTCAAAATAAAGTTATACATTTAGTAAAACCTAAATATCTATTTGTCATGGTCCATTTAAATAACTTTTGTCAAAATCCAGGATCAACTACAGATGGTAAATCTTTTCTTATTATTTAAATATATGTACTATGATCTATACATAAACTATTGATACTATGGATGACCCCAGGCCTTTTCTCAATTTTGTTAAGTGAGGAAAAGGGGGGAAAACAGAATCCTATAGGACACACTAAATCTTACAAATATTACAAAAAATTTTATTTGTGATTCTGAGAGTCTTACTGTACTGAAGATGAATCTGTAAATTAATCAGATTTCAAAAGGTAGAGTTTGACCCACTAATTGTGAAAATGACTGAAAAACCTGACACAGAAAATTGAATCTCCCAAATGAAGAGTTTATAGACATGCAGCTTCATGGATTGGTCAAGAAAGTAAAAATTATGAACAAGTTCGATGGACTTATTTCTCAGGTTCACCTTTAATATGCATTGCAGAGTGTATTCAAAGCCCTCCCACATTACTAGATTAATTGTACTGACTCTAATGGTCAGTTATTTGTATATATTGATTCTATTATGAACAGGATGTCTAGGAGTATCTTTTGAGAAAAAGATAACATATAAGAAATCTAAGACAGCTAATTTTGCTTGTTCTTAGAAATTAAGACTAAGTATCTGAAAAAAAAGTCAAAATAGAAAGATTATTGAAATAGTACTTTCTTATACAAGCCAATTATTTTCATAAAATATCCACCAAAGTATTGTTGCACTAATAATTCTACAATTGAAATTGGCACCATTCCTCAGTGAATAGATTTTGCAAATGTCTTGCCAGTATGATATATGGTGTCTAGAAATACTGGGTATATATTCGACTGGTCTCCCAGAATTGAAAAAGATGACTTATACAAGGATGCTATGATGCTGGAATTTATTGGTAATACCATCACCTGCAGCAAAATGGCACCAAAAAAAGATGTTTTGTTTTTTGACTTCTACCTTCAGAACTTTTATATTACTAACAGAACAAATAAATTCCTTAAATGTGAAAATTAAGAGAAAGGATGATGGGTATCCTGTAGCCTGTAAAATACAACTTGCCTTATTTTACCACTAGTTATTGCCAGCTAATATTTCAGAGCTATACTATGCTGAAGTTAATGTTCAGGCTTTGAAAGAGGTGCATGCTAATAAACAAGACCCAGGCAAACTCTGAATCTGATCTCATAATTCTTGAAGTTAAGTATTTATACATACTATTCCTTGCCATTACAATACAGCTTTTGAGGCTATGTTTTAAAACTTAGAAAAAGTGAATTTTCTTAATATTTGACTCAAATTACTTCCAAGATTCTTCATAGTCAGATAGTTATGATGGAAAGATTCAAATTAAGTTAAGATACTGTAGAAACCACTGTGATAAGTAATGTGAATGAGCTCTCTGCTCTATGGCTTGTACAAAGTAATTAATGGCATGCTAAATAAAAATGTCCATTTTTACTATGGCCAAATGCAATACTTCACAATAAAATTGGGAAAAAAATAAATAATCTTCTGATGAGTGTTTGGCAGAATAATAATAATACCCTGGATCTTCCAAGTTGATTATGTTCTTGAAATGTTATATTTGCTATTAATTCCTTTCATGTTTCAACAGTAGGTCATCATGATGTTGGATCAAAAATCCAGTGACTGAAAGATATAATTCAACAGTTGACTTTTTAATTTATATTAAGAAAGGGGGGATAAGTTGAAAGCCACTTTGAGTGACCACATATTCCATCCCTGAAGCACAAGGCTCTGAGCAGTAACTACATCTCTTGGTGATTTGGGAGTTCTCCCAGCTCAGATAGCATGGCAGGTCTACATGTGTTGTCATAAGCCATGATATTGAGTTACACTCACCTGTTTCTTTGTAATACTACCCCTTCCCTCATTTCAATGGCTTCTTCCCAGTAAAAGAGTTCAGCACATGCTCCTTTCTTTATTTCCACAGACCATCTTAGGTCAGAGGAGTCATCACAGGACCCCCCAAAAATATTTCTCTGTCTCTGTGTGGTTATTTCATGCAGTAAAGTTTACTTGGAATGATATTTAGTATTTATTCATAAGATGTGACACTCTGCCACTGAGCTACAAACCCAGCCAAGCATTATCATTTTATAAGCTTCATGGTGCATTTTTTGTGGTTCCAGCAATTGAACCCAGAGGTATTAACCACTAAGTAACATCCTCAGACAGTTTTAATATAGACAGAATGTTTGACTAATTTTCTAAGTAGCTGAAGTTGGCTTTAATAACATGATTATCCTACCTTAGCCTTTCAAGACACCAGAATTATAGACATGCACCACCATGCCTCGATTTGATATGGACTTTCTAAAAAGCCATTTCAGATCATTTTCTCATCAGTATGAAAGAAGTAAAATGCCATTGGAACAAACATTCCCAGTATTTAAGGAAGAACTGGCTTTTGTAAACAGGAAGATAACTTTTCTCTCATGTTTGAGTTAAAGTTGAATCAATTTTCTTGAGTATTTACTTATAAGGTATTTTGTTTACAACTCTGTATAAAGAGATTGAAAATTTGACAATGTTTTCCATAGGAGAGTGTGAGAAACGAACTCAAGTACTCATAAGAGACAAAATATATAGTATTAAATGAGGCTTTTACTGATAATATTGTAAGATTCACTGTCTAGGTGAAGAGGCAGAAACAATGAGAATTTCTTTCTCTAGTTCACAAGGTCTTTCCCCTTATTCCTCATTGGTGAGTATGTGAGGTGTACAGTCTTCCTGAACATTGCCTAACTTTAACTGTCTCTATTGAATTCTTTAAATAAATGTCCCTTTAATTGTCCTCCCTCACTTATTGTGTTGTCGAGGGAACATCTTCACTGATGATGACACACTCAGGTGTTACCTGCTGGTAACCCTTTTCAAAGATAAGGCCTTAACCACCAGGCCCTAAAATCAGCTTATGATGTTGAAATTAATAATCAGGAGACTGTCCAAACCCCACTACATAAATAAATACATAAGAATAAACAATCCTACAAATTATTTTATGTCTAAATTTATGAATACTTAGTATCTATTCTTCAGTTGTTTTGAGGAATTTATCTTTTTTTAAGGGTTTTTGTTTGTTTAATACATCTGAAAAGAATGCATATACAAAGAATTGAGACAGGAAAAAGCATTGGTTCAACACTAATGAATCTACAAGTTTTAGGATTTGGGGAAGGTGGAAAAAGATTATCTAAACATTTTTAAAAACTGGAAACTGCAACCAAATAAGCTCGAAAAAATCCCTATTAACACTTATGAAGAGTCTCCACAATCAAGACTCTCGCCATGATTTTCATTAAAGAATATCAGTGGGCTAGGGGGGCCTCATATGCAAAACAGAAATAAGGGGATTCCCAACTGGTCAATCCCCTTGTTGGTAAATGTTCTCCCACCCCATCTACCACCAGCTCCTTCATGAAGCATCAAACCTGAAAGGATGCCAATCATCCTGCAGGTATCTGTCTTCTAGCACCACCCCTCATAGTTCTTCTGTGTGTCAGGTCTTCAGCTGTGTTCTAGGACCACCACTCAGTGAGTTGCAAATCTATGCTAAGTATATAAAACAATGACTGACAGGGGAAAAATGTTTTTTAATTACAAACTAAATTCATTTGGTATATTTCAAAAGGTACAATACTTTTCTTCATTTATCAATGAAAAAAGTTAGAAATGAACCCTCCCCCCCCAAAAAAAACAGCAAATGGCAAACAAATTTCCTTGAAAGTCACAGTCACATATAGAGTGCATCCTAGAAAAGAGGAGGGGCAAGACAGCTGCCACCCATTTTCATGAATTTCATCAAATACTGAATCTACTCAAGGGTGGAGAGAAAAGGCAACTTTCAAAAAGGAGTATATTATTAAATGAGGAATTTACTATACTCCTTCCTAAGAGCACCAGGTGGGGAACACATTTTCTAAACTAGATCTAGGAAGTGGAATGTGGAATCAATTTGTCCTCCTCTCCTAAGGGCTGTCCATCAGTTAATTAAAAAAAAAGACTAAAAAATAAACCCCCCCACACTCCCCACCCCAACCAAAAGGGGGGGAGGGGCAAAAGTGTCCCAGATTACTGATTACTCTCCAGGTTGGAACCAGGGAACGGCTTTAACAAATTAGTCTGTTACAAAGTCATCACAAGCATGCCTTGCTCTTTTTTTTTTAATTTTTTATTGGTTGTTCACAACATTACAAAGCTCTTGACATATCATATTTCATACATTAGATTGAAGTGGGTTATGAACCCCCAATTTTACCCCCAATGCAGATTGCAGAATCACGTCGGTTACACATCCACAATTTTACATAATGCCCTATTAGTAATTGTTGTATTCTGCTACCTTTCCTATCCCCTACTATCTCCCCTCCCCTCCCCTCCCAACTTCTCTCTCTACCCCATCTACTGTAGTTCATTTCTCTCCTTGTTTATTTTCCCATTCCCCTCACAACCTCTTATATGTAATTTTGTATAGCAATGAGGGTCTCCCTCCATTTCCATGCAATTTCCCTTTTCTCTCCCTTTCCCTCCCACCTCATGTCTCTGTTTAAAGTTATTCTTTTCTTCCTGCTCTTCCTCCCTACTCTGTTCATAGTTGCTCTCATTATATCAAAGAAGACATTTGGTATTTGTTTTTTAGGGATTGGCTAGCTTCACTAAGCATAATCTGCTCTAGTGCCATCCATTTCCCTGAAAATTCTATGATTTTGTCATTTTTTTATTGCTGCATAGTACTCCATTGTGTATAGATGCCACATTTTTTTATCCATTCATCTATTGAAGGGCATCTGGGTTGGTTCCACAGTCTAGCTATTGTGAATTGTGCTGCTATGAACATCGATGTGGCAGTATCCCTGTAGCATGCTTTTTTAAGGTCTTCAGGGAATAGTCCGAGAAGGGCAATAGCTGGGTCAAATGGTGGTTCCATTCCCAGCTTTCCCAGGAATCTCCAAACTGCTTTCCAAATTGGCCGCACCAATTTGAAGTCCCACCAGCAATGTACAAGTGTACCCTTTTCTCCACATCCTCGCCAGCACTTGTTGTTGTTTGACTTCATAGTGGCTGCCAATCTTACTGGGGTGAGATGGTATCTTAGTGTGGTTTTGATTTGCATTTCTCTGACTGCTAGAGATGGAGAGCATTTTTTCACGTACTTGTTGATTGATTGTATATCCTCCTCTGAGAAGTGTCTGTTCAGGTCCTTGGCCCATTTGTTGATTGGGTTATTTGTTATCTTATTGTCTAATTTTTTGAGTTCTTTGTATACTCTAAATATTAGGGCTCTATCTGAGGTGTGAGGAGTAAAAATTTGTTCCCAGGATGTAGGCTCCCTATTTACCTCTCTTATTGTTTCTTTTGCTGAGAAAAAACTTTTAAGTTTATTAAGTCCCATTTGTTGATTCTAGTTGTTAACTCTTGTGCTATGGGTGTCCTATTAAGGAATTTGGAGCCCGACCCCACAATCTGTAGATTGGAGCCAACTTTTTCTTCTATCAGACGCAGAGTTTCTGATTTGATATCAAGCTCCTTGATCCATTTTGAGTTAACTTTTGTGCATGGCGAGAGAAAGGGATTCAGTTTCATTTTGTTGCATATGGATTTCCAGTTTCCCAACACCATTTGTTGAAGATGCTATCCTTCCTCCATTGCATGCTTATAGCCCCTTTATCAAATACAAGATAGTTGTAGCTTTGTGGATTAGTCTCTGTGTCCTCTATTTTATACCATTGGTCCACCCGTCTGTTTTGGTACCAGTACCATGCTGTTTTTGTCACTATTGCTCTGTAATATAGTTTGAAATCTGGTATTGCTATACCGCCTGATTCACACTTTCTGCTTAGAATTGCTTTTGCTATTCTGGGTCTTTTATTTTTCCATATGAATTTCACGATTGCTTTATCTATTTCTACAAGAAATGCCGTTGGGATTTTGATTGGCATTGCATTAAATCTATAGAGAACTTTTGGTAATATCGCCATTTTGATGATGTTAGTTCTGCCTATCCATGAACAGGGTATATTTTTCCATCTTCTAAGATCTTCTACTTCTCTCTTTAGGGTTCTGTAGTTTTCATTGTATAAATCTTTCACCTCTTTTGTTAGGTTGATTCCCAAGTATTTTATTTTTTTTGAGGATATTGTGAATGGAATGTTTTTCCTCATTTCCATTTCAGAAGTTTTGTTGCTGATATACAGAAATGCCTTTGATTTATGCGTGTTGATTTTATATCCTGCCACTTTGCTGAATTCATTTATTAGTTCTAGTAGTTTCTTTGTAGACCCTTTTGGGTCTTCTAGGTATAGAATCATGTCATCTGCAAATAGTGATAATTTAAGTTCTTCTTTTCCAATTTTTATGCCTTTAATTTCTTTCGTCTGTCTAATTGCTCTGGCCAGTGTTTCGAGAACTATATTGAATAGAAGTGGAGATAAAGGGCATCCCTGTCTTGTTCCGGATTTTAGAGGGAATGCCTTCAACTTTTGTCCATTCAGAACAATGCTAGCCTGAGGCTTGGCATAGATAGCTTTTACAATGTTATGGTAAGTTCCTGTTATCCCTAGTTTTTCTAATGTTTTGAACATAAAGGGATGCTGTACTTTGTCGAATGCTTTCTCTGCATCTATCGAGATGATCATATGGTTCTTATCTTTAAGTCTATTGATGTGGTGAATAACATTTATTGATTTCTGTATGTTGAACCATCCTTGCATCACAGGGATGAATCCTACTTGATCATGGTGCACTATTTTTTTGATGTGTTTTTGTATTCGATTCGCCAGAATTTTATTGAGGATTTTTGCATCTAGGTTCATTAGAGATATTGGTCTGTAGTTTTCTTTCTTTGAGGTGTCTTTGTCTGGTTTCGGAATCAGGGTGATGTTGGCCTCATAGAATGAATTTGGAAGAGCTCCCTCTTTTTCTATTTCCTGAAATAACTTGAAAAGTATTGGTATTAATTCTTCTTTAAAGGTTTTGTAAAACTCCGCTGTATACCCATCCGGTCCTGGACTTTTCTTGGTTGGTAGTCTTTTGATGGTTTCTTCAATTTCATCCATTGATATTGGTCTGTTCAGATTGTGTGTATCCTCCTGACTCAGCCTGGGCAAATCATATGACTTAAGAAATTTATCGATGTCTTCACTATCCTCTATTTTATTGGAATATAGGTTTTCAAAATAATTTCTAATTGTCTTCTGTATTTCTGTAGCATCTGTTGTGATATTGCCTTTTTCATCCCGTATGTTAGTAATTTGAGTTCTCTCTCCTTCTCTTCGTTAGCATGGCTAAAGGTCTGTTGATCTTATTTATTTTTTCGAAGAACCAACTTTTAGTTTTGTTAATTTTTTCAATAGTTTCTTTTGTTTCAATTTCATTGATTTCTGCTCTGATTTTAATTATTTCTTGCCTTCTGCTACATTTGCTGTTGTTTTGCTCTTCCTTTTCTAGGGCTTTGAAATGAAGAGTGAGCTCATTTATTTGTTGTATTTTTCTTTTTTTGAGGAATGACCACCAGGCGATGAATTTTCCTCTTAAAACTGCTTTCATTGTGTCCCATAGATTCCGATATGTTGTTTCTGTATTTTCGTTTATCTCTAAGAATTTTTTGATTTCCTCCTTTATGTCTTCTGTAACCCATTGATCATTCAGTAATATATTGTTCATTTTCCATGTGATGTAGGATTTTTCCTTCCTTTTTTTATCATTGATTTCCAGTTTCATTCCATTATGATCAGATAAAATGCATGGTATTATCTCCACCCCTTTATATTTACTGAGGGTTGCCCTATGGCATAATATATGGTCTATTTTTGAGAAGGATCCATGTGCTGCTGAGAGAAAAGTATAGCCATTTGATGATGGTTGATATATTCTATATAAGTCAGTTAAGTCTAGGTTATTGATTGTGGTATTGAGATCTATAGTTTCTTTATTCAACTTTTGTTTGGAGGATCTGTCCAATGGTGAGAGAGGTGTGTTGAAGTCTCCCATAATTATTGTGTTGTGGTCTATTTGATTCTTGAATTTGAGAAGAATTTGTTTTATGAATGTCGCAGCACCATTATTTGGTGCGTAAATATTGATAATTGTTATGTCTTGTTGGTGAATGGTTCCTTTTAACAGTATATAATGAC
This sequence comes from Spermophilus citellus, assembly GCF_964194105.1. NCBI lineage: Eukaryota > Metazoa > Chordata > Mammalia > Rodentia > Sciuridae > Spermophilus > Spermophilus citellus. Next base: position 4,474 of record NW_027673096.1, on the reverse strand, counting down.
CTTCTTTATCCCTTTTGATTAACTTAGTCTTGAAGTCGATTTTATTCGATATGAGGATGGCCACCCCTGCTTGCTTGCGAGGACCGTGTGTGTGGTATATTTTTTCCCATCCTTTCACCTTCAGCCTGTGTATGTCTTTTCCAATCAGATGTGTCTCCTGGAGGCAGCATATTGTTGGATTTGTTTTTTTAATCCATGATACCAGCCTATGTCGCTTTATTGGAGAGTTTAAGCCATTAACATTCAGAGTTACTATTGATATATGGTTTGAACTTCCATCCATGATTGATTGTTTATCCTTTTTTAAAAAAAAAAAATTTAGTTTGTTTCACCATGATTGTCTTTCCCCTCGCCCTCTGTCTTTACTGAGGCACTTCCCACTGATGGTTTTGGTTATTGTTTTTCATTTCTTCTTCGTGTAGTGTTTTGCTCAAAATGCTTTGCAATGCTGGTTTTCTGGCTGCAAATTCTTTTAACTTTTGTTTATCATGAAAGATTTTTATTTCGTTGTCATACCTGAAGCTTAATTTTGCTGGATACAGGATTCTTGGTTGGCATCCATTGTCTTTCAGTGTTTGAAATACATTGTTCCATGACCTTCTTGCTTTCAGTGTCTGTGATGAAAAATCCGTTGTTAACCGTATTGGTTTACCCCTAAACGTAATCTGTCTCCTTTCTCTTGTAGCTTTTAATATTTTCTCTTTGTTCTGTATATTGGATATCTTCATAACAATGTGTCTTGGCGTTGGTCTACTGTGATTTTGTGTGCTTGGTGTCCTGTATGCATCTTCAATTTGTATATCTGTTTCCTTTTTTATTTCTGGAAAGTTTTCTGTAATTATTTCATCCAGCAGGTTACTCATTCCCTTGGTTTGAATCTCTGTACCTTCTTCTATCCTGATGACTCGTAAGTTTGGTTTCTTCATGTTATCCCATAACTCTTGGATGTTTGTCTCGTGATTTTTTACCAGCCTTTCTGAGTTGGCTAGACTCTTTTCAAGATGGTATATTTTGTCTTCATTATCTGACGTTCTGGCTTCTACTTGCTCCACTCTGTTAGTGATACTCTCAATTGAGTTTTTAATTTGGTTTATCGTTTCCTTCATTTCTAGAATTATTGTTTGATTATTTTTTATAATCTCTATCTCCTGATAGAGATGCTTAACTTCTTCTTTTATCTGTTTATGAAATTCATTCTCAATGTGTTCTTTCGCTGCTTGAATTTGCTGTCTTGTATCCTCCTTAAGGTTCCATTCCATCTGTCTAAGGTGTTCCTTGAGTTCTTTATATGACCATTTTTCTGATGACTCTAGGTCCTCCTGAATATTTAGGCTGTCCTGCATTGTTTGTAGTCCTTTTCTTCCTTGTTTTTTGAAGCTGCTCATGTTACTTCTTGTTCTGTTTGACTGCTGGGTTACTGTTTACTCGTATAAATTAATTTGATGTTTGGGAGGAAATGTATTTGAAGGGAAGGGGTGAAGTCACTAAAGAGAATGAGAGTAGGCAGGTAGAATTCAAGGAAAGGGGGGATAAGAGAAATAAAAAGACTAAAGAAGAAAAAAATAGGAACTAAAAAAGAAAAAAAAATTTAAAAAAAATAATAATTATTAAAAAAAAATAATAATAATAATTAAAAAAATTTAAATTAAAATTAGTAGAAAAAAAATTTTTAAAAAAATATTTTGTAAAAAAAATTAATTAAACAACAAGAAAGAAAAAAAATGAAACTGAAAGAAAAACCCAAATCAAAAAAAAAAAAGAGAAAAGAAAAAGGAAAAAAAAAAACCTAATAAATGCCGTCTTAGAGTTTGATTAACTTCTCTTCCAATAGGTGGCACTTTGTCCACCAGGCCAAGTTTCTCCTGTCAATACGCGGGAACCGATCACTGTGCAGCAGCTCCTCCCAGGCTGGGCGAGTCTCCAATCCTGAGTGTCTAGGGCCTCCTCTTGTGTCTAGTCACTTCCCACTTTTTCTCTAGCCAGGCCCCTCTCACCACAATACTGGCTACAAGCCAGGTCTGCTGCTCCTGGGAGCCCTGTTTTCATGAACGACTGGGCACACTCTTCCAGTTTGCCATTCCCTCAGACCCTAAGTTTGTAGAGCTTGGGGCTGAGAATCCTCAGCGGATTTTACTTGCCCTCCTGTATCCACTTCCCCATAGCTGGTGCAAGAGACCTCAGCAGTCAGCCCTGGTGGGAGCGGTAGATCCGCGCCGCGGGACCCGCACCACCTCTGATTCCCTTGGGCTGGCTGTAGCACTCGTGGGAGAGCTGGGAGGGGCCCTTACGGGAGAGCTGGGAGTGGCCCTTAAGGTTTTCCCGATGTGTGGAGAGGGAAGGCTGTGGGATCACACACCTGTAGTTGTCGGTTTCAATGAAGTTATCTCCTCCACAGCAGTCTGATGATGTTGTTTCCCTTTGCTGGGCTACCAATGCAACGGGTGGGTCCTTCTCTCTCAAGCCCCGTTTCAAACCTGTGGCCACTACTTATGAAGACTCGGTAGGCATTTACCTTCGTATGATTAGAAGGGCTGACCAGTTGTTTCAGCCGGATGGATTAATGCCGAGTCATCGCTGTTTGTCTGCGGGAAGCAGGTGACCGGGAGTTTGAATTCAGCGGATCAGGGCTCAGTGCGTGTTCTCGGTTCACTTGGATTTTAAATTGTCTCTCATCTTATCAGCTGTTTCATTTAATTCGGCAGCTCATTCGCGTGGTGAAGAGTCTGCTCTATGGTGCTCTGTGGGAGGCGGCGGCAGTGGCCTTCGGGACCCCCGGAGAGGGGGTGCGGGTTGGGGGAGGGGAGGCAGCGCCTCGGGGCCGGGTACCGGACACGCGGGAGAGCGGGCGGGGTGGGGGAAAGAAATTGAAATCTAGATTTAGAGACTGAGCTTGGGAGGAGAGACAGCTGGGGAGAAGCAAGGCGGAGAGGCGGAGAGGAGAAGGAGATGGGGCCGATAGAGCCGTGCACCTGGGGCTGCAGCCTTACTGCTCGCGCTGAAGTCGTGATGGATTCCCTCCACCTTGGCTCATGACTTGATGTTTTCAATCACAGGCCTGGGCTCCGTCCCAGGCAGCGGCTCCGCGGGGCTCTGGCGGTGCGGGCCTGGTGGCGGCGAAACCACACTCAGCCGCCCAGGGACCTCCATGCCTTGCTCTTAAACAAACAACAACAACAAAAAAGTGGTTTGGTTTTTTTTTGTTTGTTTGTTTGTTTTTTAAACAACAAAAACTAGTACTTATCACTTTCTGACACTACACAATTACTCAAAATTAACTAGTATGTCGGGGTTGGGGGGGCATACCTATGGGCCTTGTCTCACATGAGTGCATGTGAGTAGGTGCAGGGCATTTGTCATTATTGCAGAAACGAATTTTAATTTTTAATCTTTAGTTTGATTTAAACATTGCTTTTAGTATGATGCCAACACCAGCTGTGCAGAAAGGACTCTGAAGAAATGTTCATAGCAGCACACACCTGCGGCTCTTCTTCAGGTCTGGAGGCTCCAGGGCAGCCAATATTGCTTCATCAAACACATTCTTTAGGCCTTTCTGTGTGAGTGCAGAACACTCCACATACTTGACAGCTTTCAGATCACGGGCCAGCTTTTCAGCAGTTTCTGGAGTGATAGGCTTCTGTTTGTTCTTGGCAAGTTTCTCAATAGTAGATGGGTCATCTCTGAGATCAATTTGGGTCCCGACAAGCAAGAAAGTAGTCTTTGGACCATGGTGAGTTATCTCAGGCACCCACTTTTCTTTCACATTTTCAAATGAGGACGGAGAGACCACTGAAAAACAGACTAGAAATACATCTGTTTGTGGATAACTCAGCGGTCGTAATCTGTCATAATCTTCTTGCCCTCAGCTTCTGGGGGGGGCATTGGCAGCCAGGAATTTATCTTTTACAGAAGACAATTAGATCTTATCAGAAACAGTGATTTAAATATATATATAGGTCATGCAAAAGCTGTCTCCTGTGGTTTCAACATTCTCTTACTAGGAAAGAGACAGCTCAAATATTTTCAGACCATCATTTGCTCTCATGTAAGGATTTTTTCCCCTCAGTACTGGGGATTGAATTCAGGGGCTCACTTATGCTAGGCAAGTGCTACTTCCCAGTCCTTTGTAATTTTTTTTTAAATTTTGAGACAGGGTTTCACTAAGTTGCTCAGGCTGGCCTCAAACTTATCATCCTCCCGCCTCAGCCTCCTGAATAACTGAGCTCATAGGCTCAAGTTAGCATTCTGAAAGGAAGGGTGAGTGGGGAAGAAGAAGACACAGGAGGAGCCAGAGAAGGAGCAGCTGGGTTTCTCTGATGAGCCAATCTCTAGGGACAGGAGCATGGGGGTCCTCATTTTACAAAACTCAGGTAAGTTTGCCTAACACCTGTGGCAAACACCCATGGTTCCAGCTACTCAGGAGGCCTGGCAGAGAATCACACAAGCCCAGGGGTTCAAGGCCAGCCTGGGCAACAAA